>NC_133121.1:200281859-200589246 GCF_033568475.1 Henckelia pumila
ATTTGCGATGCCGAGTACGACGTTTCATTGGTATGGAACATAGAGATGTTCAAAGCATGCAAATGGATATTCATATGATGAATGATCGAACTACCCTATTCGGACTTTCCAAGTGGTTATCACTTATCGAGTGGATAAAGTCCGCGGTTTTGGTTGTACACCATTAGTCCTTATTACTTGAAACATCATTGAGACTCTATATTCTAGTACTGTGCTTTGACTCATTTACCGACTCTATGGGGGTCATCAGGTGTCGGGATTGGGTACAATTACGACGCATATAGGAGTCGATGCTTTGTTGTCAAGGATTCACCACATACTTGCGAGTGTGAATATCCTATGCGATCTGAGGAGATATTAGTGTGACGAATCTCTGGCCAGAGTACATGATGTGTTTTAGGTTAATGGGTTATCCTAGTAACACATGCGATGTCACTAATAGATCTCCAAGATGTTATGCATAGTTATCGAATCTCGAACGACTCTCGATGCACCAATGGTTGTTGATTCGATCGGGATATTTGGTTGAAGGGACCGTACTGTACGCTAACCAAAATCTATTGGTTCTTGCAGGCACTATCAGTGATACCTAGGGAATCATGGGGCGATGTTGCTAGGCGCTCTTACTATGATTCGATGGGCAAGTCGGAAATTGTTGTTTCGAGTCACAAGGAGTTGTGAGCCCACGGCTAGCTGTATCCCTGAACCATTGAGGGTCACACAAGTAATGGATTTCTAATCCCCGTTGAGATAATTAAATTTAAAGAGTTAAATTTAGTGAATAAAGAAGTGGGACTTCTTATTTAAGAGTAGAGGGAGTAAGATTTCCTAAAATGACATAGTGATGGACATTTTTGGAAACCACTGAATTCGGATTCAGAAAATTTATCTTGACTTTAAAAGATGCAGAAATGGTTTCTGTGCACATTGGTGAAATTGGTTTATCAATCTGAGTCACGATGAATTTTATATTAATTTCTGAACATGCGGGCTATGCTTGTCAGGCTTGAACTTAGGACTAATGGGCCCTAAGCTGTTAGCAGCCCACATTATAAATAAGTTATTGCAATACAGAAATTACACACAACAGAGGTCATAATTTCGAAAACCTAGAGAGCCTCCTCTCTTGAGAATTCGGTCGCCCCCCTCCCCTACAGAGTTCGAAAATCCAGTCTGTGAATTTTTGAATTTGCAGAATGATTTAACAGATCATATCTGTTCTATCTCATCGTAGAAACTTCTGATAGACTTTCTAGTGCAGTCTATCAGAGGGATTAAACTTCTGTTCGTGGACCTGATTGAAGAATTGTTCGTTCATCAGTTCCTGGGATATACAACAAGAGCAGTTTAATCTGTTGGTGTCCATAATCTCGTTTCGAGATTTTAAGGTAAAATTTATATTGTTTAAATATTATATTATCAATTTTAATCGTAGGAATTTGATACCCATATGGAATCGTTCCATATAAAAATTTTAAAACTTCCGCTGCATAGGGTATCACTTTCTTTTTCAATCCGAAGAACGACCGTATTCCAACAGAGCGACCCATACTACAGGCTATGCAAAACAAGGCATAAAGCTCAACGTGTACATGCATGTCGCATAATATCAATGCACATAGTAATGACACAAAAACCATGAAAACATAATACATGTATATTCAACCTGGTATCTCGGATAATACGTCCGTACCTCTATAGAGAAAACCCAAGCACCCTAGCAACTCTAGCAGTCCAGGTACTCTCAATCCATGCCTGCATCCGTCATCAGCCCACTGATGGCGACTGCCCCAAAACTTAGGCACAGCTCCGTTACGACGCCAGGATCACTCCGCTACTACCGGATTTCCGATAGAACATCTAGAAGGCCTAATACAAGCTAAAGGTAGAGAGGAGAGGAGGAAACAGTGCACTTGAGAATGAGCTCGGCTGCCCATTTATAGAAAATGTTCGGATCATCCGAAATCACGTTTGGACCGTCCGATCCACTTCGGAGCGTCCAATCCCTCTGTCCAAACTTCCTCAGCCAACCACGTGTGTAGCTTCCCGAAGACGCCTGCCGACACGAGTTCGAAGCCTTCGATCCGTCTTCGGATAATCCGAAGTCACCCTTATGACGTTACCCATGACATATTATTCAAGGACAGATGGCCATGCACGATCGGATCCTCCGATCCGAGTTTGGATTGTCCGAACTTTTCAGAGCCTCCGATCCTTGGCTCCGTTCTCAATTTGGATCCTCCGAACTTCCCGGACCCTCCCGACTATTTTCGAGTGTTTCAGATCCATTTTAGGACTCCGTTAATACATTTGGAATTTCCTTAATCATATTTTACTTAACCTAAACATGATCATTATATTAATTACAATTAATCCTTAATTCCGTATGCTGGTTACTACATTTTCCCCCCTTAAGAAATTTAGTCCTAGAAATTTAAGTCTGAGGAAAATACAAAAGGTTAAATAAAATGTTCTTTATTTAATTACAACATCAATCAAAATTGAAAGAACACAAATCAAAACAACTCTGGATTCTCATCTCGCATCCGGCTCTCTAACTACCACGTTTTTTCCTCGGTCCCCCTACGCTTCCATTGAACCATGACTATAGGAATGCGTTTATTCCGAAGTACTTTGTCTTTCCTGTCAAGGATTCTGAGCGGTCTTTCAACATAAGACAAATCGGTCTCCAGCTGAACCTACGTCGGATGTAGAATGTGCGACTCATCTGATACGTACTGACGAAGTAGTGACACGTGAAACACGTTATGAATACCGAATAGATACGATGGTAACGTCAAACGATAGGTCACATCCCCGACCTTTTCCAAGATCTCAAACGGCCCAATGAATCTCGGTTCTAACTTTCCTTTGAGACCATACCTCATCACCTTTTGAAAAGGCAAAAATCTCAAGAACACATGTTCCTCGGCCTCAAAATGCAAAGGTCTGCGTTTCGTGTTGGCGTAACTGGCCTGCCTATCCTGAGCAGTCTTGATCATCTTCATGATCAGTTCAACTTTATCCACCATTTGCTGAACCAACTCTGGTCCCTCTACTTGTCTTTCCCCTACTTCATCCCAGAATAAGGGTGTTAGGAAACGACGACCATCAAGGGCCTCAAACGGTGCCATGCCAATACTGCGATGGTGGCTATTGTTATCCTCAAAATCTATCATCGACAAGTGATCCTGCCATGATAATCCAAAATCCATCAGGAAGATCTCAGCATATCCTCCAATGTCCGAATGGTCCTCTCAGACCGACCATCAGTCTCTGGATGATACGCTGTGCTGAGACACAAAGTAGTCCCCAAAGTTTTCTGGAAACTACCTCAAAATCTAGAGGTGAATCTTGGATCTCTATCACTAACAATACTCAGCGGTACTCCATGAAACCGCACAATCTCCTGAATGTACAATCTCTCCATGCAATCAAAACTGAACTCGCGATTGTACGGAAGAAAATGAGTAGACTTGGAAAATCTGTATACCACAACCCAAATAGCATCACACTATCTGGAGGTCATTGGTAATTGGGTGAGAAAATCCATCGTCACATGTTCCCACTTCCATTCGAAATCTCCAAACTATGCATCAGACCACCCGATCGTTGATGCTCTGCCTTAACCTGCTGGCACACACGACAACGAGAGACAAATTGGTACACATTGCGCTTCATACCCTTCCACCAAAACCTGGTACGTAGATCACTATACATCTTGGCACTGCCTGGGTGTACTGCAAATCTACTACGATGTGCCTGTGAAAGAACATCATCTCGCAGGGCTGAGTCATCAGGTACCACGACTCTGCCATACAAACACAATAATCCATATGCCTGAAAATGAAAACCAGATGTGTTGTCTCCCTGAGTGAGTCTCGCTAATTTCTTGCGTCTTTGGATAAGAAAATTGCACTTCTCGGATACGAGCAAACAAGGATGGCTCGGCTAGTACTAAAGAAACTCAAATCCCCTATTGTCCTTTCTTATGTCGAAACATAAATCTTGAAGAGCAACATTCTCGAATAGTGCTAGCCCTTGCACTAACACTGAGAGCACTAATACTCACCTTCCGCCTAAGTGCATCTGTAGCACCCCCATTTTATCTTAATTGAGTTTAATTGAGTTAATCGGAGATTACAGAGTTCAAGAGCCGACATGATTTTGATCAAGGTCTATTTTGCAAATTTTGGAATTTTCAGTGACTAAAGTGCAAAAATGGGTTTTTTTAGATATTTATAAGGGATTTGAATTGGTCTCCTCCATTTCCCTCTTCCTCAACACGCCTAAGACTCCATTGAAGACTCCCCAACGTGTTATTGAGCTTCCAGATTTCTTCCCGAGCTCGATCCGTCCGTTAGAATTTAATTCTGAAGGCGGTTTAGCGATCACAGCAGCGAGAGCTTCGTTCTATCGTAAGTTTTTCTCTGATCAGTTGCATTACTATTTTCGAATGTTGTTAGAATCAATTGAGTTTCGAGTATGTTGTTTTTAATCGAGTTCTGATCGTTTATTCTCCGTCGGTTTTGGAATAGAGTGTCATTCGGAATTGTTATGATTTTTGGAAGCCTAATTCGAAAATAGAGATTTTGAGATGTGTTTGAATTTCAGTGTTATTGTTTTCTTAGCATTGAATTGAGTTGTTTGCAATGCTGTACTACAGTATGTATTTCCGTTTCGATCAGTTTATAGCCGTTATGCCGCCTGTTTGAGTTTGAGATTTTGAACCGTTTGAATAGTAGAACTTTGGCAAATGGGTTTGTTCGTCGTTGTTGATCATCTTTTGTTTATGTACAGATTCGTTTGAAGATGTCAAGCCCAGAGTTAGCAGCTGTCGATCGTCTAAGATTTGTACAAAGAACGGTAAAGAGATTACCTTGAGCCGTTGTTGTTGTTAGGTTGTTTAGTTTTTGATATAACCTTTTATTGTAGCTTATTCAAAGTTGGAGCTATTCGTATCGAAAGGTACAAGCAGACATCGTTTAACGGGATAGCACACTCAGGACAGTTGGTTCTTGAGTTTCCCTTAAATCACATACTTGCATCAATACTTGTTCTAGAATGGGGAACTTGTATTTTGTGTTTGGACTCTTGTTGTTATTGAATTATGGTTTAATGCATTTCGTTTTGTTTATGAATTCATCTTGAGCCAAAATCCTTGATTTCATCGGGCAGAACGGCCTTTTTATGTTAGACGTTTTGGGGGCTTTATGCGAGTGGCCTAAGCGTAGAGGTTTGCCTAGTGTCAGCATACTCTTTATAGTCGCACCAAAGTGTAGAGGATGGAGATACGTGGCACCACCTCGATCGGAAGAGTCGGTAAGTTGTTTACGTGATCTCACCCTCGGGATCCCAAAATCAGAGCAGCAATTCCTTGATTATCAGAATTGATATCCCTATTTTAAAGACATGCATTTCTTTCGTCTTAACATTGAATATGTTGACTTGATATCATGTTGTTGATATATTACTTGTAATGCATGTTATGTTGCTTTTACTACGAATATTATTCTCACCGGAGTTATCTGGCTGTTGCTTTGTTTTGTATGTGTACTCGGCGACAGGTGGGGCAGGATCAAGTCAGAGGCAACATGTTAGGGGTTGAGTCGAGTAGAAGTGAGGACTCGGTGTTTTAGAAGTCGAATTGTAATTCGAACTTGTTTTGTATTCAGATTGTAATCTAGAAACGATGCATGTTCTACTGGTTTGAATAATGTACAACTCTAGACCTACCTTGTACTCTTTATGCATGTTGTATTGAGTTTGTAGCTTTGTGTAATTGAAGAAATGGATTGTGTTAGCATGATTTTTATATCTGTCACGCCCTTTTCCTTTTCTGGTGCAGCAGGGCACAGACCCCGTTCCACGTCCGTGCAAGGGTCTGTGTCCCCTCGCAAGCCTTGGAGTTGTTGTTATTTCGAGTGCACGGACTAAAAGAGTGGGTGCCCGATTAGCCAACTTGTGGCTAAGGGCTTTTATGACTCTATGTATAAAAAATCTTTGTTTAATATAATTTACATTCATTAATGGCATTTTCTTTTTCTTTCTTCATATTGTTATATTGTGATATACTATTGTAGTTTTGATAAAGACCTTGAATATACTATAGTGTAAGTAAGATGAGATAGTGAATAAAGAGAGATCACTATTATGAAATGTTGGAAAACGTGTTCAGATCAATTAAGAATTGATACCCGGTGCAGTGGAAGTTTAAAAATTTTATTTTTCGATATATGGAACGATTCCATATCATGGGTATCAAAACTTTACGATTAAATTATGCAAGTAAGTAAAATAATAATAATCACAATTAATAATATTTTACCTCTTCAAGAAACGGCTTGATTATGGACACCAACAGAATTTAATCTGCTCTTCTTGTATATCCCGGGAACCGATGGCTTCACGATCAATCACCGGAATAAGGTCCACGAACAGAAAACAGAAACCCTCTGATTGATTGCACTAGAAATCAATCAGATGTTTATCGAAGAGAATAAACAGATTTGATCTGTTAATTCGGAATGTAATTTTTCACAAAAATCACAGACCGAATTTTCTCTAAAGGGACAGAGGAATTTTCGAAAATTCCCCTTTAAAATATATGTGTGATTTCGAAAATTGCAAGAATGAATTCTCTTGTTTTTCGAACACTACACATGTATTTATAGATAATTTCTAGACTAGATTAAGTTATAATTGTATTAGAACTCTAACTCCTTAGGGCCCACAATCCATAACTTAAGCCCAACAAGCCAAGCCCGTTGTTATAGAAATTAATATAAAATTCATCATGACTCCGATTGATAAACCAATTTCACCAATGTGCACAGAAACCATTTCTGCACCTTTTAAAGTCAAGATAATTTTTCTGAATCCGAATTCAGTGATTTCCAAAAATGCCCATCCCTATGTCATTTTAGGAAATTCCACTCCCTTTTAGTTAAGAAGTCCAACTTCTCTTTCATTAAATTTAACTCTATAAATTTAACTATCTCAACGGGGTTTAGTAATCCATTACTTGTGTGACCCTCAATGGTTCAGGGATACAGCTAGCCATGGGCTCACAACTCCTTGTGACTCAGAACAACAATTTCTGACTTGCCCAACGAATCATGGTAAGAGCGTCTAGCAACATCGCCCCATGATTCCCTAGGTATCACTTATAGTGCCTGCAAGAACCAGTAGATTTTGGTTAGCGTACAGTACGGTCCCTTCATCCATATATCCCGATCGAATCAACGACCATTGGTGCATCGAGAGTCGTTCGAGATTCGATAATTATGCATTACATCTTGGAGATCAAATAGTGACATCGCATGTGTTACTAGGAAAACCGAATAACCTAAAACACATCATGTACTCTGGCCAGAGATTCGTCACACTAATATCTCCTCAGATCGCATAGGATATCCACACTCGCAAGTATATGGTGAATCCTTGACAACAAAGCATCGACTCCTATATGTGTCATAACTGTACCCAATCCCGACACTTGATGACCCCAATAGAGTCGGTAAACGAGTCAAAGTACAGTACTAGCATATAGAGTCTCAATGATGTTTCAAGTATTAAGGACTAATGGTGTACAACCAAAACCACGGACTTTATCCACTCGATAAGTGATAACCACTTGGAAAGTCCGAATAGGGTAGTTCGATCATTCATCATATGAATATCCAATTGCATGCTTTGAACATCTCCATGTCCATTACCAATGAAACATGGTACTTGGCATCACAAATGCTAGTCTCAATCTCGAGCGATCCTTATCCTTATTAGCGGACGGCTCAATTGACTAGAAACTATTTAGATTATACAGTTACTATAAGATGTGTTTCATAATAGTGATCTCTCTTTATTCACTATCTCATCTTACTTACACTATAGTATATTCAAGGTCTTTATCAAAACAACAATAGTATATCACAATATAACAATATGAAGAAAGACAAAGATAATGCCATTAATGAATGTAAATTATATTAAACAAAGATTGTTTATACATAAAGTCACAAAAGCCCTTAGCCACAAGTTGGCTAACCGGGCACCCACTCTTTCAATTTCCCACTTGCCCTAAAGCCAACTAGTCACACTACGCAATCCCATTGCTTCGCGATGTTTGTCAAACAATGGTCCTGGCAAGGGCTTAGTAAGTGGATCATCGATATTGTCTGTAGAAGCCACTCTCTCGACAGTGATGTATCCTCTTTCCACAATCTCCCGGATGATGTGGTATTTCCTCAGTACGTGTATGGATCTTTGATGATACCTTGGTTCCTTTGCCTGAGCAACGGCACCAGTGTTGTCGCAGTACACCGGAACTGGACCAACAGCTTCAGGAATTACGCCCAACTCTTGGACGAAATTCCTCATCCAAACGGCCTCTTTAGCAGCAGCCGATGCTGCAATGTATTCTGCCTCAGTGGTGGAATCCGCTGTGGTGTCTTTCTTGGAACTCTTCCAAGAGACAGCACCGCCATTGAGCATGAATACAAATCCAGAGGTTGACTTCGAGTCATCCATGTCGCTTTGGAAGCTAGAGTCGGTATAGCCTTCCAATTTCAATTCTCTTCCTCCATAAACCATGAACATATTCTTAGTCCTTCTCAAGTACTTAAGAATATCCTTCACGGCTTTCCAATGCATTTGACCGGGGTTGGCCTGATATCTTCTCGTGACACTCAGAGCAAAGGCTACATCCGGTTTGGTAGATATCATCCCATACATAATACTACCTATGGCTGACGCATATGGTATGTGTGTCATTTTCTCTATCTCTTCGTCAGTCTTGGGACACATAGACTTGGATAGAGAAACTCCATGACACATAGGTAGATGTCCTCTCTTGGACTCATCCATAGAAAACCTTTTCAATATGGTGTCGATGTAGGTTGCTTGAGTGAGTCCTATCATTCTCTTAGATCTATCTCTATAGATCTGTATCCCTAGAATATAGGAGGCCTCACCCAAATCCTTCATCAAGAATCTACCTGATAACCATATCTTTGTTGACTGCAACATCCCTACGTCATTCCCAATGAGTAGGATGTCATCAACATAAAGCACTAAGAACGTCACCGCATCCTTAACTACTTTCTTGTACACGCATGGTTCCTCCGGGTTTTTGATGAAACCAAAGTCCTTTATTGTTTCATCAAATTTCTGGTTCCAACTTCTTGATGCTTGTTTGAGAGCATAAATTGATCTCTGAAGCTTGCATACCTTATGCTCGCTTCCCATGGATGTGAATCCCTCGGGCTGCATCATATAGATTTATTCCTTAATGTTTCCATTAAGAAATGCAGTCTTCACATCCATTTGCCATATCTCATAGTCATACCATGCTGCTATGGCAATAAGGATTCTTATCGACTTGAACATTGCGACTGGTGAAAAGGTTTCATCATAGTCAACTCCTTGTCTTTGAGTATAACCTTTTGCTACCAATCATGCCTTGTAGGTTAGTACCTTGCCATCAGGCCCAAGTTTTCTCTTGTAGATCCATTTACACCCTATTGGAACAATTCCATCGGGAGGATCTACTAAAGACCAAACTTGGTTTGTATGCATTGAGTCTATTTCCGACTGCATAGCGTCAAGCCATAAATTCGAATCCGCATCAGAAATTGCTTCCTTGAAGTTTCTTGGATCACATCCAATGTCGGGTTCACTTTGATCCCCTTCAAGAAGAAGACCATATCGAATAGGAGGTCTAGAAATCCTCTTGGATCTCCTAGGTGTAGGCGTGTCCACTGAAGGTTCTTGAGGTGTGGGATCGCTATTTTGTATCTCAGGTTCTTCTCGAATTTCTTTGAATTCCATCATCTTGCCTTTCTTATCTAATAAGAACTCATTCTCCATGAAGGTGGCATTCCTTGAAACAAAAACTTTTGTTTCAGTAGGATGATAGAAATAATATCCGATTGAATTCTTCGGATATCCTACAAAATAACATAAGGTGGATCGACTATCCAACTTATCTCCCACTGTCTGCTTCACGTAAGCAGGACATCCCCAAATCCTCAAGTACGAATACTTAGGAGCTTTGCCATTCCCTAACTCATATGGAGTTTTATCTACTTCTTTATTGTGGACATTGTTCAACAACAATACCTCCGTTTCAAGCGCATAGCCCCAAAACGAAGGTGGGAGCTCAGTGAAGCTCATCATAGATCAAACCATGTCCAACAAAGTTCGATTGCGATGCTCCGAGACACCATTCAGCTGAGGTGTCATAGGAGGAGTCCACTGAGAGAGAATCCCATTCTCTTTTAGATAGTTCAAAAACTCGGTACTTAAGTATTCTCCACCTCGATCCGATCGAAGTGCTTTAATACTTCTACCTTGTTTGTTTTCTACTTCAGCCTTGAATTCTTTGAACTTTTCAAATGATTCAGACTTATATTTCATTAAATATAAATACCCATACCTAGAATAATCATTAGTAAAGGTAATGAAGTAGGTGTGACCAAATTTAGTACCGATACTAAATGGTCCACAAACATCTGTATGGATCAAATCCAACAGATTTTGATTACGCTCATGCTTTCCTTTGAAAGGAGATTTAGTCATTTTTCCTTTTAGGCAGGACTCACAAGTAGGTAGAGAGTTAATATCAGACATATCAAACATGCCCTCTCCCACTAGCTTGTTGATCCTCCTTAAGGAAATATGACCTAGCCTAGCATGCCAAAGGTTTTCCGGGTTTTGACTATCATTTTTTCTTTTATTTGTTGTTACCGGTTTATCAACAAATGTTTCCCATAGCTTTTGGATTCAACTCTGGAACCATTCCCGAGCCTTAACTGGGTCTCACCCATCCTAAGCTTACGACTTCTTGTCATCATCTGCAACTCATTGCAAATGTGAGATCTACATCTGGTATCCAATACCCAAGAAATAGTATTAAGTGAAACATTTATAAAATATATCCTTTGTAGTTCGTAACTACTCGATATACATTCTTTGCAGTTGCGCTTCCAGTAACCGGGTTTCTTGCAGTGATGACAAACTTATTTAGACTTGTCCATCTTTGCATGTAACATTTGGCCTTGAGATCATGGTCCTACCATTTCTCTAGCTCGGCCAACCTTTCCGAAGTTACATCAGCCGGGGCTGTTTTTTGGAGGAGCCTTTTCTAACACTTCGAAAATCTTTTTCGAACTCAGGACAATCTTAACTTATGGAACCATTCCGTATAGTTTGCGCCAGAAAGTTTGTTTTGTTCGAGAATTGAAACATGTGGATTACGAAGATTCATCATAATGATATACTGAGATGAAACAGACAATAATCGATGATTGCTTAATTAATTTACTAAGACATAAAATATGGCGAAATTTATTTTATGAATTTCACTCCCACTATTTTAACGATTTCACTATCCTCTAGTGAAAACGGGAAACTCCTTTCCTTAGTGGGAACATGAAGTCCAATTGACAAATCATAGTCCCGAATAATATCAGCCAACCATAATTTCAAAAGGTAGAGCCCAATTACTTCCAAAGTAACCCCCATGTTTTTACCTCATGTCCAATAAGGGCCCAATAATATGACGCCGTTTATTGTGACATGTCAAGATAACCCATCAATATTAAGTTGTGATGGACGGTTGCCATGTGGATCCCCCAATAATATGAGCCAATCCCATGGGAGTTCCACCCAACTTACAACATGTGTCGATCCAATGTACAGCTTTCCGACGAACGGGCCCCCCCAATAATATGAGCCGGACTGTATCCGCGGGTAGCATCTCATACATTGATCGTTGATGGAAGGTAGGAACATTTAAACAATATTTAAATTCCCTTTTGTTTATCTTGATATCAATTTTAAATCATATTTAAAATGAGGGATTTTTAATTTTGAAAAATTTGTCTCACCAATCAACATTTGTATGCTTGCGGAATTCATGCAATTTAGTTCTAAACATGCATACAACAATAATATCATATATTATTTAAGGATGATCGATCCCATTATCTAATCGACCCGTGGTTGCCAATCACGAGTCTAAGTCCAATCTTAGGTGATATGCAAGTATGCAATGCAATCCTATTACATTGAGCTTCCATTTACATTTTTTCGGTCTTTATCGTCTGCTGGGCCCACCATTGTCTTCAAATCTTTATCTTCCACTAAGTCTAACAAATTTACAATAAATTTCGATGACAAGTAGGGGATACATATTTAAGGGGTGGTAACGGGCCATAAACCAAGCCCACTTTTTATAACAAATGACAATTCAAATTGGGCTATAAACCAAGCCCATTAATAAAACCCAACAACAATAAAACCAAATGTAAATTACCTAGCATACACCTAAAACATTGGTCATGACAATCGCTCATTCTTTTATCCAATAATTAAATAAATAATTAAAACATTGGATAACATGCAATGACATCATAATTAAAAGATAAAATCATATTTTATCTAATACATACATAAGATCATATCTTATCATCAATTGTACCAAAATAATTAATTTTATAAAATCTAATTTAACAGATAAAATTTATAAATTTTCCAAAAATTCAAATTTATCCCAAAATCAATTTTAAAAATTTCGAACTCGAACAATTCGATCCGATGCCTCGTGAACCAATCAAAAACAATTTTCGATCGGACCAAAAACTAAAATTTCAAAATTTTAAAATTTTAATTAAAAATTAATTTTAATTTTTCCCGGGCTACCCGGGACAATCCCGGGCAGCCCGCGCCCCAAAAAAGGGAACCGGGCAGGGCAGCCCATCGCTGCCCTGGGCAGCGACGATCGCTGCCCGATGTGCCCATTAAATTTTAATTTAAAATTTTCATTTTTTTTCAAAAACCCGAGGCCAAAAATTTTGTACAATCGATTAATTTAATCGTTTGATCTGAGCAACCTGACTCTGATACCACTGTTGGAAAACATGTTCAGATCAATTAAGAATTGATACCCGGTGCAACGGAAGTTTAAAAATTTTATTTTTCGATATATGGAACGATTCCATATCATGGGTATCAAAACTTTACGATTAAATTATGCAAGTAAGTAAAATAATAATAATCACAATTAATAATATTTTACCTCTTCAAGCAACGGCTTGATTATGGACACCAACAGAATTTAATCTGCTCTTCTTGTATATCCCGGGAACCGATGGCTTCACGATCAATCACCGAAATAAGGTCCACGAACAGAAAATAGAAACCCTCTGATTGATTGCACTAGAAATCAATCAGATGTTTATCGAAGAGAATAAACAGATTTGATCTATTAATTCGGAATGTAATTTTTCACAAAAATCACAGACCGAATTTTCTCTAAAGGGACAGAGGAAATTTCGAAAATTCCCCTTTAAAATATATGTGTGATTTCGAAAATTGCAAGAATGAATTGTCTTGTTTTTCGAACACTACACATGTATTTATAGATAATTTCTAGACTAGATTAAGTTATAATTTTATTAGGACTCTAACTCCTTAGGGCCCACAATCCATAACTTAAGCCCAACAAGCCAAGCCCGTTGTTATAGAAATTAATATAAAATTCATCATGACTCCGATTGATAAACCAATTTCACCAATGCGCACAGAAACCATTTCTGCACCTTTTAAAGTCAATATAATTTTTCTGAATTCGAATTCAGTGATTTCCAAAAATGCCTGTCCCTATGTCATTTAAGGAAATTCCACTCCCTTTTAGTTAAGAAGTCCAACTTCTCTTTCATTAAATTTAACTCTTTAAATTTAATTATCTCAACGGGGTTTAGTAATCCATTACTTGTGTGACTCTCAATGGTTCAGGGATACAGCTAGCCGTGGGCTCACAACTCCTTGTGACTCGGAACAACAATTTTTGACTTGCCCAACGAATCATGGTAAGAGCGTCTAGCAAGATCGCCCCATGATTCCCTAGGTATCACTGATAGTGCCTGCAAGAACCAGTAGATTTTGGTTAGCGTACAGTACGGTCCCTTCATCCATATATCCCGATCGAATCAACAACCATTGGTGCATCGAGAGTCGTTCGAGATTCGATAACTATGCATTACATCTTGGAGATCAAATAGTGACATTGCATGTGTTACTAGGAAAACCGAGTAACCTAAAACACATCATGTACTCTGGCCAGAGATTCGTCACACTAATATCTCCTCAGATCGCATATGATATCCACACTCGCAAGTATGTGGTGAATCCTTGACAACAAAGCATCGACTCCTATATGTGTCGTAACTGTACCCAATCCCGACACCTGATGACCCCAATAGAGTCGGTAAATGAGTCAAAGTACAGTACTAGCATATAGAGTCTCAATGATGTTTCAAGTAGTAAGGACTAATGGTATACAACCAAAACCACGGACTTTATCCACTCGATAAGTGATAACCACTTGGAAAGTTCGAATAGGGTAGTTCGATCATTCATCATATGAATATCCATTTGCATGCTTTGAACATCTTCATGTTCATTACCAATGAAACATGGTACTTGGCATCACAAATACTAGTCTTAATCTCGAGCGATCCTTATCCTTATTAGCGGACGGCTCAATTGACTAGGAACTGTTTAGAATATACAGTGACTATAAGATGTGTTTCATAATAGTGATCTCTCTTTATTCACTATCTCATCTTACTTACACTATAGTATATTCAAGGTCTTTATCAAAACAACAATAGTATATCACAATATAACAATATGAAGAAAGACAAAGATAATGCCAGTAATGAATGTAAATTATATTAAACAAAGATTGTTTATACATAGAGTCACAAAAGCCCTTAGCCACAAGTTGGCTAACCGGGCACCCACTCTTTCATGAAACACATCTTATAGTCACTGTATATTCTAAAGAGTTCCTAGTAAATTGAGTCGTAAGGATAAGGATCGCTCGAGATTGAGACTAGAATTTGTGATGCCAAGTACCATGTTTCATTGGTAATGGACATGGAGATGTTCAAAGCATGCAAATGGATATTCATATGATGAATGATCGAACTACCCTATTCGAACTTTTCAAGTGGTTATCACTTATCGAGTGGATAAAGTCCGCGGTTTTGGTTGTACACCATTAGTCCTTACTACTTGAAACATCATTGAGACTCTATATGCTAGTACTGTACTTTGACTCATTTACCGACTCTATTGGGGTCATCAGGTGTCAGGATTGGGTACATTTACGACACATATAGGAGTCGATGTTTTGTTGTCAAGGATTCACCACATACTTGCGAGTGTGGATATCCTATGCGATCTGAGGAGATATTAGTGTGATGAATCTCTGGCCAGAGTACATGATGTGTTTTAGGTTACTCAGTTTTCCTAGTAACACATGCGATGTCACTATTTGATCTCCAAGATGTAATGCATAGTTATCAAATCTCGAACGACTCTCGATGCACCAATGGTTGTTGATTCGATCGGGATATATGGATGAAGGGACCGTACTGTACGCTAACCAAAATCTACTGGTTCTTGCAGGCACTATCAGTGATACCTAGGGAATCATGGGGCGATGTTGCTAGACGCTCTTACCATGATTCGTTGGGCAAGTCGGAAATTGTTGTTTCGAGTCACAAGGAGTTGTGAGCCCACGGCTAGCTGTTTCCCTGAACCATTGAGGGTCACACAAGTAATGGATTACTAAACCCCGTTGAGATAGTTAAATTTAAAGAGTTAAATTTAATGAAAGAGAAGTTGGACTTCTTAACTAAAAGGGAGTGTAATTTCCTAAAACGACATAGGGATGGACATTTTTGGAAATCACTGAATTCGGATTCAGAAAAATTATCTTGACTTTAAAAGATGCAGAAATGGTTTTTGTGCACATTGGTAAAATCATTTTATCAATCGGAGTCACGATGAATTTTATATTAATTTCTATAATAACAGGCTTGGCTTGTTGGGCTTAAGTTATGGATTGTGGGCCCTAAGGAGTTAGAGTCCTAATACAATTATAACTTAATCTAGTCTAGATATTATCTATAAATACATGTGTAGTGTTCGAAAATCATAAGTTTTAAGTCTTGCAATTTTCGAATTACACATATATTTTCAAGAGGAATTTTCGAAAATCCTCTGCTTCCTTTTGAGATAATTCAGTCTGTATTTTTTTGAAAAATTACATTCTGAATTGACAGATCAAATCTGTTTATTCTCTTCGATAAACATCTGATTGATTTCTAGTGCAATCAATCAGAGGGTTTTAGTTTTCTATTCGTGGACTTAATTCCGAAGGTTGATCGTGATAGTCATCGGTTCCCGGGATTTACAAGAAGAGCAGATTAAATTCTGTTGGAGTCCATAATCAAGCCTTTGCTTGAATAGGTAAAATATTTAACTGTGTTTATTATTTTACTTACAACAATTTTAATCGTTAGGATTTGATACCCACGATATAGAATCGTTCCATATCGAAAAAATAAAAAACTTTTAAACTTCCACTACTCCGGGTATCACATCCGTGTGATCAGAGAACGCATGTTCAAACAGTGGTATCAGAGCCAGGTCGTAATCTTTGATCAAACGATTAAAATTAATCGATTGTACAAAATTTTTTTAGCCTCGGTTTTTGAAACAAAACGAAAATTTTTAAAATTAAATTTGAAAGGAAACAAGGCAATCGGGCATTGAGCGTCGCTGCCCGGGGCAGCGATTTGATCGCTGCAAAAACTAGAACAATGAACATGAACAATGACACAATAAGTCAAAACTAAGTTAAGAATCTCAATGCATGACATAAAATAAAACTAGAATAAAACATGAACAAAGACACAAAATGCATGCAAAACACTTAACAAAATTGAAAGAGTGGGTGCCCGGTGAGCCAACTTGTGGCTAAGGGCTTTGATGACTCTTTGTATAAACAATCTTTTGTTTAATATAATTTACACTTTTATTAATGGCAATGACTTTATCTTTCTTCATATTGTTATATTGTGATATACTATTGTTGTTTTGATAAAGACCTTGAATATACTATAGTGTATGTAAGATGTGGTAGAACATGGGGATGTCTATCATGAAACACATCTTATAGTCACTGTATATTCTAAACTGTTCCTAGTCGATTGAGCCGTCCGATAATAATGATAAGGATAGCTCGAGTTTGAGACTAGCATTTGCGATGCAAAGTACCACGTTTCATTGGTAAGGAACATAGAGATGTTCGAAGCATGCAAATGGATATTCATACGATGAATGATCGAACTACCCTATCCGGACTTTCCAAGTGGTTATCACTTATCGAGTGGATAAAGTCCGCGGTTTTGGTTGTACACCATTAGTCCTTACTACTTGAAACATCATTGAGACTCTATATACTAGTACTGTGCTTTGACTCGTTTACCAACTCTATTGGGGTCATCAGGTGTCGGGATTGGGTACAGTTACAACACATATAGGAGTCGATGATTTGTTGTCAAGGATTCACCACATACTTGCGAGTGTGGATATCCTATGCGATCTGAGGAGATATTAGTGTGACGAATCTCTGGCCAGAGTACATGATGTGATTTAAGAAATGGTTTCTTAGTAGCACATGCGATGTCACTATTTGATCTTCAAGATGTATTGCATAGTTATCGAATCTCGAACGACTCTCGATATACCAATGGTTGTTGATTCGATCGGGATATATGGATGAAGGGACCGTACTGTACGCTAACCAAAATCTATTGGTTCTTGCAGGCACTATCAGTGATACCTAGGGAATCATGGGGCGATGTTGCTAGGCGCTCTTACCATGATTCGATGGGCAAGTCGGAAATTGTTGTTCCGAGTCACAAGGAGTTGTGAGCCCACGGCTAGCTGTATCCCTGAACCATTGAGGGTCACACAGTATAATGGATTTTTAATCCACGTTGAGATAGTTAAATTTAAAGAGTTAAATTTAATGAACGAAGAAGTTGGACTTCTTAATTATGAGTAGAGGAGTAAGATTTCCTAAAATGACATAGGGATGGGCATTTTTGGAAATCACTGAATTCGGATTCAGAAAAATTTATCTTGACTTTAAAAGGTGCAGAAATGGTTTCTGTGCACATTGGTGAAATCGGTTTATCAATCGGAGTCATGATGAATTTTATATTAATTTCTGAACATGCGGGCTTTGCTTGTCGGGCTTGAACTTATGACTAATGGGCCCTAAGCTGTTAGCGGCCTACATTATAAATAAGTTATTGCAGTACAGAAATTACACACAACAGGTCACAAAATTTTTGAAAAACCCTAGTGATTTTCCTCTGAAGTGGCCGACCCCCTCTCCCCTCTGCTCGGTAAAATCCAGTCTGTGAATTTTGAATTACAGTCTGGTTTAACGGATCAAATTCGTTAATTCTCTTCGTAGAAACTTCTGATAGATTTTCTAGTGCAATCTATCAAAGGGATTAAATATCCGTTCGTGGACCTGATTGAAGAACAGTTCGTCCATCAGTTCCAGGGATATACAACAAGAGCAGAGCAATCTGTTGGTGTCCAAAATCTCGATTCGAGATTGAAGGTAAAAATTTATAATTGTTATTTAATTTTTACACACACAATTTAATCGTAAGGTTTTGATACCCACTATGGAATCGTTCCATATAAAATTTTTAAACTTCCGCTGCACCGGGTATCAATCCTGATTGATCTGATCGCCGCGTTCTCCAACAAAAATGACACTAAAAATGCAAACAAAATAATTCTATCACAATCACATGCCCATTCTGTGTCAACACACAGCCCAGTCCTTGAAGAGATGCATCGGTGTAAACCACATAGGCCCCGGGTCCTGATGGCAATGCAAGAATAGGTGCAGTAGTCAGTCTGCCTTTCAACTCATCGAAGCTCCGCTCGCACTTGCTTGAACAAACAAAATAAACATCCTTTCTTGTCAATTGTGTCAATGGTCTTGCAATTCACGAGAAATTCTCATTAAACCGTCGATAATATCCTGCAAATCCCAAAAAGCTACGAATCTCTGAAACTGTAGTTGGACATGACCAGTTCAAAATAGCATCAGTCTTACTTGGATTGACTGATACTCCTTTTTGAGAGATCACATGACCAAGAAATATCACTCGGTCAATCCAAAACTCACACTTGCTAAACTTGGCGTATAACTGCTTCTCACGGAGAATCTGAAGTACCAACCTCAAGTGTTGCGCATGTTCATCGATATTGCGTGAATAAACCAAAATGTCGTCAATAAAACAACGACAAACTTGTCTAGGCAATCGCGAAATATCTTGTTCATCAAATCCATGAACACCGCAGGCGCATTCGTCAACCCAAAAGGCATCACTAAAAAATCATTGTGACCATAGCGGGTACAAAATGCTGTCTTCAAGATATCCGCATCTCGAACACGTAACTGATGATAACCTGACCGCAAATCAATTTTGGAGTACACAGAGGTACCTTGAAGCTGATCGAACAAATCATCAATCTGCGGCAAAGGATATTTATTCTTGACCATCGCTCGGTTCAACTGTCTGTAGTCAATATAGAGACGCATAGAACCATCATTCTTTTTGACGAAAAGAACTGGCGCTCCCCAAGGTGAAACGCTCGATCGGATATATCCCTTATCCAATAAGTCTTGCAACTGCTGTTGCAACTCTCTCATCTCTGCTGGTGCTAAACGATAAGGCACTAGAGAAATTGGTGTCGTCCCTGGTACAAGTTTAATCCCGAACTCGACATATTGGATAGGAGGAAATCCTTGTATCTCGTTTGGAAATACATCTGGATACTCACAAACTATGGGTAACTTCTCTAAAGACCTGCTACCCATAGATGTATCAATCAAATGGATAAGATAGCCTTTCCCACCTGCTTCTAAAGCCTTCCCGGCCCTCAAATCTGAGACCAGAGGCATAAGGGGTCGCGCTCCCTCATCATAGAGAAACCAACTATCGCCCTCAACCGGACGAAACTGGACAATCTTTTGATAGAAATCCACTGTAGCTCTATACAAGGTCAAAATATCAATATCTAAAATGCTTTCAAAGTCTTCCATTGCTAGAACCACAAGTTTTGCTAAAACTTCCGAACCCTCAAACTCTAATGTACATCCCAAAACTAAACGCTTAGCCAAAGACGAATGACCAGTCGCAGTAGATACAGATAACACTACGTCTAGAGGCATGTATGGAAATCTATAGCGCTTAACGAATCTCGTTGAAATAAAAGAATGCGATGCACTAGTGTCGATGAGAACAAATGCAAGAATGCCACATAAAAGAAATGTACCTGCTAAAACGTCCTCATTCTCCTGCTGATTCTGATCCTAACTCAGCGCAAACACCTGTTCGGGAACACGAGGTCTCTGATTGGTGCTCCCAATAGACTGTCCCCGTGACCGCTGTGGAACGGAAGGATGAGAACCACAGAACCAGATGCCGATCCTCCGGTACCCTGTGGACAATCCCTCTTCATGTGGCCAATCTCGCCACATCGAAAACAAGCTCCTGACCTGTGGCATTTCTCAATAGGGTGACGGCCTTCACAAGTAGCACACTGTCCCTGACCCTTCTTCTTTCCAAAGTGATGAACCCCACCTGAACCGGAACCAGAACCAGAAGAAGAAGAAGACACACCCTTTTTCTTGGAAGATTGAGCTCTCGGGCCCAATGAACTAGCTGGTCTGGAATAAGAGAGAAAAGATCTATTACGCCGGAGGCTGTCCTCTGCCTGATGACATCGGCTCATCAAACCCTCGTAATTCATGTCATCACCAACCGCAACACGATCATGAATCTCCGGATTGAGACCTTGAAGGAACAATTATACTTCATCTCAGTACTGGAAGAAATCTCTTGGCAATTGATGTGATGGTATTTTCCTATATTTGATTGAGTTAATTTGTGATGATTAGGTGTATTTTTATTGGCTAAATTCATGTTATAGTTCCTAATCATTTTATGCGATTTGATATAGGAAAAGTGAAGAAAAGGAGCTAAAGATGGAAGAAAGAGCCGAGATAAGAGAAGAATTACAGAGCAGCAATGATCCAAAAATCATTTTTAATTTTAGATGGCTTTAAATCCGATCTTCACCGTTCAAAATGAAAATAAAGATGTTTTCAAGCTGCTGTACAAATTTCAGCTCAATCCGACGGCTAGATCTCCGGATATGATTTTTTTTAAATCACTGCTCGCTGGAAAAAAAAGGCTAGAAAAAAAGTAGCTCGCTCGATCTGCAACATTTTACCGATCGAGAGGCCAAAAAATTATGAAAACAGTAGCTGGAAAAAATATTCTCGCTTGATCTGCAACATTTTACCTATCGAGCGAGCGGGTCTGTTCGGGAAGAATTTTTTATTTTTGGGAACTCTTTTATTTTAGACTCTAGACTTTTATTAGGTCTTGATTCCGATATTTAGACATGAATCATCAGATTGGGAGGCTTAGAACGTGGAAGAACTTTCTTGGAGGCTAGGTTTATTCTCTTTTTCCTTAGATTTAATTTTCTTTCACGATTTTTTCTAGAAAATTCATGAATCGTTGTGACTAAGTTTTAGTACTTAGTTGAGGAAGACGAACCCTTGAGTTATGTGTAAGAGTGGGTGCCCAGTGAGCCAACTGTGTGGCTATGGGCTTTGTTGACTCTTTGTATAAACAATCTTTTGTTTAATATTATTTACACTTTTATGGCAATGACTTTATATTACTTCATATTGTTATATTGTGATATACTATTGTTGTTTTGATAAAGACCTTGAATATACTATAGTGTATGTAAGATGTGGTAGAACATGGAGATGTCTATCATGAAATACATCTTATAGTCACTGTATATTCTAAAACCGTTCCTAGTCGATTGAGCCGTCCGATAATAAGGATAAGGATCGCTCGAGTTTGAGACTAGAATTTGCGATGCGGAGTACCACGTTTCATTGGTAGGGAACATGGAGATGTTCGAAGCATGCAAATGGATATTCATAGGATGAATAGTCGAACTACCCTATCCGGACTTTCCAAGTGGTTATCACTTATCGAGTGGATAAAGTCCGCGGTTTTGGTTGTACACCATTAGTCCTTACGACTTGAAACATCATGGAGACTCTATATGCTAGTACTGTGCTTTGACTCGTTTACCGACTCTGAGGGGGTCATCAGGTGTCGAGATTGGGTACAGTTACGACACATATAGGAGTCAATGCATTGTTGTCAAGGATTCACCACATACTTGCGAGTGTGGATATCCTATGCGATCTGAGGAGATATTAGTGTGACAAATCTCTGGCCAGAGTACTTGATGTGATTTAAGAAATGGTTTCTTAGTAGCACATGCGATGTCACTAATTTGATCTTCAAGATGCATTGCATAGTTATCGAATCTTGAGCGACTCTCGATATACCAATGGTTGTTGATTCGATCGGGATATATGGATGAAGGGACCGTACTGTACGCTAACCAAAATCTACTGGTTCTTGTAGGCACTATCAGTGATACCTAGGGAATCATGGGGCGATGTTGCTAGGCGCTTTACCATGATTCGTTGGGCAAGTCGGAAAGTGTTGTTCCGAGTCACAAGGAGTTGTGAGCCCACGGCTAGCTGTATCCCTGAACCATTGAGGGTCACACAGTGTAATGGAGTTTTAATCCCCGTTGAGATAGTTAAATTTAAAGAGTTAAATTTAATGAACTAAGGAGTTGGACTTCTTAAATAAGAGTAAGGGAGTAGGATTTCCTAAAATGACATAGGGATGGACATTTTTGGAAACCACTGAATTCGGATTCAGGAAAATTTATTTTGACTTTAAAATGTGCAGAAATGGTTTCTGTGCACATTGGTGAAATCAGTTCATCAATCGGAGTCACGATGAATTTTATATTAATTTCTGAACGAGTGGGCTTTGCTTGTCGGGCCCCAGCTTATGACTAATGGGCCCTAAGGTGTTAGTGGCCTGCATTATAAATAAGTTATTTCAGTACAGAAATTATAGACAACAGCTCATAATTTTTGAGAAGCAAAAATCGAACCCTAGCCTCTCAAAAGTTTCGGCCGTCCCCTCCCTGTCCTCTGCCCGAGAAAATTCCGGTCTGTGATTTTGAATCGCAGTAAGGAATAACGAATCAAATTCGTGTATTCTCTTCGCAGAAAACTTCTGATAGATTTTCTAGTGCAATCTATCAGAGGGATTAAACCTCTGTTCGTGGACCTGATTGAAGGCGTTCATCGGTTCCAGGGAGAGACAACAAGAGCAGAATTGTTCTGTTGGTGTCCATTAATCTCGTTGCGAGATTTGAGGTAAAATTTATTTAATTGTTATTTAAATTTTACACACACGTAATTCAATCGATGAACAGTTGATACCCATACCATGGAAACGTTCCATGAAAAATTTTAAACTTCCGCTGCACCGGGTATCAATCGTAATTGGTCTGGGAACTCGCCAGTTTTCCAACAGTGGTATCAGAGCCAGGTTGCTCAGATCAATCGATTGAATTAATCAATTGTACAAAATTTTTGAGTCTCGGTTTTTGAAACAAAATAAATATTTTTAATAAAAAAAAAAAATTTTTTTTTTTTTTTTTTTTTCCGGGGGCGAAACCCGGGCAGCGATTGGATCGCTGCCCGGAAGGGGCAGCGATGGTCGCTGCCCCCAGGGGCGGCGCACGGCGCCGCCCAAAGGGGGCGCACGGCGCCGCCCAGGGCGGCGACCGTCGCCGCCCAGGGCGGCGCACGGCGCTGCCCAGGGCAGCGCTGTGCGCTGCCCAGCGCAGCGCTGGGCGCTGCGCAGGGCAGCGCTCGGCGCCGCCCAGCGGCGGCGCCAGGCGCCGCCAGGGCAGCAAGCGTTGCTGCCCTAAGGGGGCAGCCGGGCTGCCCCGGCCCGCGCCCCGGGTGCGGGCCAACCCGGGAGTGTCCCGTGTGGCCCGCGGGAAAAATTAATATTTTATTAAAAATTAATTTTAATATGTTAAAATTTTATTTTTGGTCCGGTCAAAAATTGTTTTTGATTGGTTCACGAGATTTCGGATCGAATTGTTCGAGTCCGTAAATTTTAAAATTGATTTTGGATAAATTTGAATTTTTGGAAAATTTTAATATTTTATCCGTAAATTGAATTTTGAAATCAATTATTTTGGTACAATTGATGATAAGATATGATCTTATGATATATTGACTAAAATATGATTTTATTTGTAAAATTGGATTTTATAGATAAAATATGATTTTATTTGATATGGAGATAAAATATGATTTTATATGTGAAATGTGATTTTATATATAAAATATGATTTTATCTTGTTTAAATTTGAAATGCCACAGCATGTTATCCAATAAATTAATTTTGAATTAAATGTTATTGGATAAGGATGATCGATTGCCATGACCAATTTTGTAGGTGTATGTTAGGAATTTACATTTTGTCTTTATTGTTGTTGGTTTTATTAATGGGCCTGGTTTATGGCCCGATATGAATGTCATATGTAATAAAAGTGGGCTTGGTTTATAGCCCGTTCCCACCCCCTAAAAATGTATCCCCTACTTGTCATTGTTATTTATTGTAAATACATTAGATTTAGTGGGAGATCAAGATTTGAAGATGGTGGGCCCAGCAGACAATGAAGACTGAAGAAATGTAAATTGGAAGCATATGTAATAGGATTGCATTTGCATACTGCATATTACCTAGGATTGGACTAAGACCCGTGATTGGCAACCACGGGTCAATTAGAAATGGAATCGATCATCCTATATAATATGTGATATTATGATTGTATGCATGTTTAGACATAAATTGCGTGAATCCGGCAATGCATGCAATAAATTAAATATGATGAGACAAATATTTTTATAAATAAAATCCCTCATTTTAAATATGATTTAAAATTTATATCAAGATAAATAAAGGAAATTTAAATATTGTTTAAATGTTCCTACCTTCCATCAACGGTCAATGTATGTGATGCTACCCGCGGATACGGTCCGGCTCATATTATTGGGGGGGCCCGTCCGTCGGAAAGCTGTACATTGGATCGACAAATGTTGTAAGTTGGGTGGAACTCCCATGGGATCGGCTCATATTATTGGGGGATCCACATGGCGACCGTCCATCACAACTTAATATTGATGGGTCATCTTGACATGTCACTTTAAAACGGCGTCATATTATTGGGCCCTTATTGGACATGAGGTAAAAACATGGGGGTTGCTTTGGAAGCAATTGGGCTCTATCTTTTGAGAATTATGGTTGGCTGATATTATTCGGGACCATAAGTTTGTCAATTGGACTCCATGTTCTCACTAAGGAAAAAGTTTCCCGTTTTCACTAGAGGGTGGTGAAATCGTTAAAATAGTGGGAGTGAGATTCATAAAATTAAATTCGCCTATTTTATGTCTTAGTAAATTGTTAAACAATCATTGATATATGTCTGTTTTTCTTTTCAGTATTTCATACAATGAATTCGCGAAATCCTTTATTCTCGATCCTCGAACAAAACAAGCTGACTGGCGCCAACTATACGGAATGGTTCCGGAAGTTGAAGATTGTCTTAACTTCGGAGAAAATGCTCTACGTGTTAGAGAAAGCACCTCCGAAGGAAGCACCAGCTGACATAAGTCCGGAGGAATTGGCCAAACTTGATGCATGGTGTGACCATGACATCAAGACCAAATGCTATATGCAAGCCTCGATGTCTGATGAACTCCAGAGGCGATTTGAGGACACGGTGAATGCTGCTGACATTCATACGCAACTCAAGGAACTTTTTGGGGCTCAGTCGAGGGCTGAAAGGTTCTCTACTGTTAAGGAGTTGATGACGTGCCGCATGCGTGAAGGGACTTCGGTCCGTGATCATGGGGTACGAGTGATTTGGCTCATACAGAAGTTAGCGACCCTTGATTTGGTGTTGGAGCATGAACTCAATGTGGACTTGCTGCTTCTATCTCTTCCTTCTTCATTTGATGGATTCGTGATAAATTTTAATATGAACAAGATAGAGGCCACCCTTGAAGAGATGGTCAATATGCTCGTTACATATGAATCCACACTTAAGAAGGATAAGCCAGCTTTCTTGGTGGGCTCCTCATCTTCTGCTAAGAAGGGGCCAAGTATGAAGGGCAAGAAACGTTCTGCCCCACCCAAGAAAGTGGAACCCGAGAAGAAGCAAAAGACAAAGGCTTCAAACAATGGAAAATCCAAGGATGTTTGCCATTACTGCAAGAAGCCGGGTCATTGGAAGCGCAACTGCAAGGAGTATCTTGAGCAGTTGGGAACTGCAAAGGGTATGTTCTATATCGAAATAAACATGTCACTTAATACAACTTCTTGGGTATTGGATACCGGATGTGGATCTCACATTTGCAATGATTTGCAGGTGATGACAAGAAGTCGCAGGCTTAGAATGGGTGAGACCCAGCTGAGGCTCGGGAATGGTTCCAGAGTTGAAGCTACGGCCATTGGAGATGTTTGTTTGATATTGCAGAACGGTTTTAAATTATTGTTGAGAGATGTTTTATTTGTGCCAGATTTAATTAAAAACATTATTTCTATTTCTATGCTTGATAGAGATGGTTATTCTTGTAATTTTGTGAATGGGATTTGCAGTATTTACAAGAATGAATGTTTAATTGGAAATGGACAACTTGAAAACGATCTATATAATTTAAAACTAAAAGACGTTCCAGTGAATTGTATTGACAAACCGGCAACAACAAACAAAAGGAAAATCGATAGTCAAAACCCGGCAAACCTATGGCACGCTAGACTAGGTCATATTTCCTCAAGGAGGATGAACAAGCTAGTGGGAGAGGGCATGTTTGATATGTCTGATATTAACTCTCTACCTACTTGTGAATCCTGCCTAAAAGGGAAAATGACTAAATCTCCTTTTAAGGGGAAGCCTGAGCGTAGTCAAAATCTGTTGGATTTGATCCATACAGATGTTTGTGGTCCATTTAGAGTAGGGACTCAACATGGCCACACCTACTTCATTACCTTTACTGATGATTATTCTAGGTATGGGTATTTATATTTAATGAAATATAAGTCTGAAGCATTTGAAAAGTTCAAAGAATTCAAGGCTGAAGTAGAAAACAAGCTAGGTAAAAGTATTAAAGCACTTCGATCGGATCGAGGTGGAGAATACTTGAGTACCGAGTTTTTGGACTATCTAAAAGAGAATGGGATTCTCTCTCAGTGGACTCCTCCTATGACACCACAGCTTAATGGTGTATCGGAGCGTCGTAATCGAACTTTGTTGGACATGGTTCGATCCATGATGAGCTTCACTGAGCTTCCACCTTCGTTTTGGGGCTATGCGCTTGAAACGGCGGTATTGTTGTTGAATAACGTCCACACTAAAGCAGTGGACAAAACACCATACGAGTTATGGAATGGAAAAGCTCCTAAGTATTCGTACTTGAGGATTTGGGGATGTCCTGCTTACGTGAAGCGGACAGTGGGAGATAAGTTGGATAGTCGATCCAGCTTGTGTTATTTTGTGGGGTATCCGAAGAATTCAATCGGATATTATTTCTATTATCCTGCTGAAACAAAGGTGTTTGTTTCACGGAATGCCACCTTCTTGGAGAAGGAGTTCTTATTGGATAAGAAAGGCGAGATGATGGAACTCGAAGAAGTTCGAGAAGAACCCGAAATACAAAATAACAATCCCACACCTCAGGAACCATTGCTGGACACGCCTGCACCTAGAAGATCCGAGAGGACTTCTAGACCTCCAGTTCGATATGGTCTTCTTCTTGAAGAGGGTCAAGATGAACCCGACATTGGATGTGATCCAAGAAGCTTCAAGGAAGCAATTTCTGATGCGGATTCGAATTTATGGCTTGAAGCTATGCAGTCTGAATTGGATTCGATGCATACTAACCAAGTCTGGTCTTTAGTGGATCCTCCCGATGGAATTGTTCCAATAGGGTGTAAATGGATCTACAAAAGAAAGCTTGGGCCTGATGGTAAGATATTGACTTACAAGGCGCGATTGGTGGCGAAAGGTTATACTCAAAGGCAAGGAGTTGACTATGATGAAACCTTTTCACCAGTCGCAATGTTCAAGTCCATAAGAATCCTAATTGCCATAGCTGCATGGTATGACTATGAGATATGGCAGATGGATGTGAAGACTGCTTTTCTTAATGGAGACATTAAGGAAGAAATCTATATGAAGCAGCCTGAGGGGTTCACATCCATGGGAAGCGAGCATAAGGTATGCAAGCTTCAGAGATCAATTTATGGTCTAAAACAAGCATCAAGAAGTTGGAACCATAAATTTGATGAAACAATAAAAGATTTTGGTTTCATCAAGAACCCGGAGGAACCTTGCGTGTACAAGAAAGTAGTTAAGGATGCGGTAACATTCTTAGTACTTTATGTTGATGACATCCTACTCATTGGGAATGATGTAGGGATGTTACAGTCAACAAAGATATGGTTATCAGGTAGATTTTCGATGAAGGATTTGGGTGAGGCATCCTACATTCTTGGGATACAGATCTATAGGGATAGATCTAAAAGAATGATAGGACTCACTCAATCAACCTACATCGATACCATATTGAAACGGTTTTCAATGGATGGGTCCAAGAGAGGAAATCTACCCATGTGTCATGGAGTTTCTCTATCCAAGTCTATGTGTCCCAAGACTGATGCAGAGATAGAGAATATGACACATGTACCATATGCGTCAGCTATAGGTAGTATCATGTATGGGATGATATCTACCAGACCGGATGTAGCATTTGCTCTGAGTGTCACGAGCAGATATCAGTCTAATCCTGGTCAGATGCATTGGAAAGCCGTGAAGGACATTCTTAAGTACTTGCGAAGGACTAAGAATATGTTCATGGTTTATGGAGGACGAGAACTCAAACTGGAAGGCTATACCGACTCTAGCTTCCAAAGTGATGTGGATGACTCGAAGTCAACCTCTGGATTTGTGTTCATGCTCAATGGCGGTGCTGTCTCTTGGAAGAGTTCCAAGCAGGACACCACAGCGGATTCCACCACTGAGGCTGAATACATTGCAGCATCAGCTGCTGCTAAAGAGGCCGTTTGGATGAGGAATTTCGTCCAAGAGTTGGGCGTCATTCCTGAATTTGTTGGTCCAGTCCCGGTGTACTGCGACAACACGGGTGCCGTTGCTCAAGCAAAGGAACCAAGGTCTCATCAAAGATCCAAACACGTACTGAGGAAATACCACATAATCCGGGAGATTGTGGAAAGAGGAGACATCAGTGTCGAACGAGTGGCCTCTGCAGACAATATCGCTGATCCACTTACTAAGCCTTTGCCAGGACCATTGTTTGACAAACATCGCGAAGCAATGGGTCTACGTAGTATGACTAGTTGGCTATAGGGCAAGTGGGAGATTGTAAGAGTGGGTGCCCAGTGAGCCAACTGTGTGGCTATGGGCTTTGTTGACTCTTTGTATAAACAATCTTTTGTTTAATATTATTTACACTTTTATGGCAATGACTTTATATTACTTCATATTGTTATATTGTGATATACTATTGTTGTTTTGATAAAGACCTTGAATATACTATAGTGTATGTAAGATGTGGTAGAACATGGAGATGTCTATCATGAAATACATCTTATAGTCACTGTATATTCTAAAACCGTTCCTAGTCGATTGAGCCGTCCGATAATAAGGATAAGGATCGCTCGAGTTTGAGACTAGCATTTGCGATGCGGAGTACCACGTTTCATTGGTAGGGAACATGGAGATGTTCGAAGCATGCAAATGGATATTCATAGGATGAATAGTCGAACTACCCTATCCGGACTTTCCAAGTGGTTATCACTTATCGAGTGGATAAAGTCCGCGGTTTTGGTTGTACACCATTAGTCCTTACGACTTGAAACATCATGGAGACTCTATATGCTAGTACTGTGCTTTGACTCGTTTACCGACTCTGAGGGGGTCATCAGGTGTCGAGATTGGGTACAGTTACGACACATATAGGAGTCAATGCATTGTTGTCAAGGATTCACCACATACTTGCGAGTGTGGATATCCTATGCGATCTGAGGAGATATTAGTGTGACAAATCTCTGGCCAGAGTACTTGATGTGATTTAAGAAATGGTTTCTTAGTAGCACATGCGATGTCACTAATTTGATCTTCAAGATGCATTGCATAGTTATCGAATCTTGAGCGACTCTCGATATACCAATGGTTGTTGATTCGATCGGGATATATGGATGAAGGGACCGTACTGTACGCTAACCAAAATCTACTGGTTCTTGTAGGCACTATCAGTGATACCTAGGGAATCATGGGGCGATGTTGCTAGGCGCTTTACCATGATTCGTTGGGCAAGTCGGAAAGTGTTGTTCCGAGTCACAAGGAGTTGTGAGCCCACGGCTAGCTGTATCCCTGAACCATTGAGGGTCACACAGTGTAATGGAGTTTTAATCCCCGTTGAGATAGTTAAATTTAAAGAGTTAAATTTAATGAACTAAGGAGTTGGACTTCTTAAATAAGAGTAAGGGAGTAGGATTTCCTAAAATGACATAGGGATGGACATTTTTGGAAACCACTGAATTCGGATTCAGGAAAATTTATTTTGACTTTAAAATGTGCAGAAATGGTTTCTGTGCACATTGGTGAAATCAGTTCATCAATCGGAGTCACGATGAATTTTATATTAATTTCTGAACGAGTGGGCTTTGCTTGTCGGGCCCCAGCTTATGACTAATGGGCCCTAAGGTGTTAGTGGCCTGCATTATAAATAAGTTATTTCAGTACAAAAATTATAGACAACAGCTCATAATTTTTGAGAAGCAAAAATCGAACCCTAGCCTCTCAAAAGTTTCGGCCGTCCCCTCCCTGTCCTCTGCCCGAGAAAATTCCGGTCTGTGATTTTGAATCGCAGTAAGGAATAACGAATCAAATTCGTGTATTCTCTTCGCAGAAAACTTCTGATAGATTTTCTAGTGCAATCTATCAGAGGGATTAAACCTCTGTTCGTGGACCTGATTGAAGGCGTTCATCGGTTCCAGGGAGAGACAACAAGAGCAGAATTGTTCTGTTGGTGTCCATTAATCTCGTTGCGAGATTTGAGGTAAAATTTATTTAATTGTTATTTAAATTTTACACACACGTAATTCAATCGATGAACAGTTGATACCCATACCATGGAAACGTTCCATGAAAAATTTTAAACTTCCGCTGCACCGGGTATCAATCGTAATTGGTCTGGGAACTCGCCAGTTTTCCATCATTATGTAATTTGTGAGATTCAGTTTTCATTGTTTAATTCCAAATTGCTTATCAAGAGTTGTTTTGGATTGATTGTCATGATTGTATGTGAAATCTTAGGATTGATCACCTTAGGATTTTTCTATACAATCTATTGCTAAATTAGAACTCAAATCCGTAATTGTTTGAATCATCTGATTTGTGAAGCAACTATGATTACTATTTTCTGCTGTTGAATTTGTTAAATCGTAGGAACAACAATTGACTAGATTAAATACATCCGCTGGTGCATGTGTTGTCTAGATTCATCAGTTTTACTCATTTGAATGTTACCGTGGATTTAAATCTAATCGCTGGTATTGGGTTAATTTATGGGGTAAGGGTTAACTTAGAACGCTGGTGTCTAGTTAACTAAAATTAAGGTGAAACAGAAATTAAATTTCCAATGATGAATATTCAATGTGAATTCATTATTTTTAGGGAATCGATGATCGAATGAATAATTTCAAGGGTGTAGTCGACCGATACCAAGTCTCGTTAATTTATTGTTCTTTCTTATTTTAATTCTTGCATAGTAATTAGTGAAATCCAAAAAAATCCCATTTTATTATTTTCATTATTTCAAGAACATTATTTAAATTTCAATTTTCTCGTGGGAACGATCCCTACTCACACTACTGCATATTTTTTTTATCTGATTTGAGTTGGATAATTTGGGCATGATACGACTTAGCGCTACCAAATTTTGGCGCCGTTGTCGGGGAAGGCGTTTAGTTTATTTGTGTTCTTGTTTTTATTTTATTTTATATTCTTTCCCTAGTGCTTCTCGGGTTTGTTCATGCTTGAAGGTGATCTTGCTGAAGAAACTTTCTCTACGACCCGGAGATTGAAAGGACCTTACACAGGCGAAGGAGAGAACTTTGTAGGCAACTACAAGAGGAAGCTGCTCGAGCTGATTTTCCAGAAGAAGAAGAGATGGCTGCTAATGCGAACCTGAGCCTTAGACAATTGGGCATTCCTGATCCTAATCAACAACCTTTATGCATTACTTTTCCTACATTAGAAAATAATGCTACTTTTGAGCTTAAGTCTGGATTGATTCAATTATTACCTGATTTTCATGGTCTTTCAGGTGAAGACCCAAATAAACACTTAATGGAATTCCATGTGGTGTGCACGAGTATGAAGCCCCATGGAGTGACAGAGGAGCAGATTCGGTTGAGAGCTTTTCCTTTCTCTTTGAAGAGTGCTGCTAAGGATTGGCTATATTACTTGCCCTCTGGTTCTATCACGACGTGGACGAAGATGAAAAGAATCTTTCTGGAGAAATACTTTCCAGCCTCTAGAGCTGCGAACATCCGGAAGGAAATCTATGGAATCAAGCAATACTCGGGGGAATCACTACATGAATATTGGGAGCGGTTCAAGAAGCTTTGTGCTAGCTGTCCGCAACACCAGAAAAGTGAAAATCAGTTAATTCAGTTATGCTATGAAGGTTTGTTTCCTCATGACAGGAGTATGCTAGATGCAGCCAGTGGAGGAATTTTTATGGATAAAACTCCAGTCCAAGAAAGGAATTTAATCGAGAATATGGCTGCAAATTCTCAGCAATTTGGCACCATCAGGAGTGATCCAACACCAGGAATGAATAATGAGGTAAATGTTTCTTCCCTTGAAAAGCAACTTATTGATCTGACGTCTCTTGTGCGTCAAATGGCTATTGGGAATGGACAAATTATGAAGGTTTGTGGAATTTGCACTGCAAGGGGACATGCGACTGACATGTGTCCCTCGCTTCAAGAGAGATCGGCTGAGCAAGTCAATGCAGCAGGAGGATTTCTTGGACCTCCACAGCGGAAGTATGATCCATACTCCAGCACATACAATCCTGGCTGAAAGGATCATCTGAATCTGAGATACGGAAACCAATAGGGAAATCAGCCTGGGCCTCAGGCACCACAACAACATGAAGCTTATAGGCCACCGTATCCTCCACAACCACAGCGTCCTCAAGTTCCAATGCCTGGTGAGTTTCTAGAAAACATTGTTAAGCATATTGCTACTAATACTATAACTTTTCAACAGGAAACTCGAGCAAGTATCCAACACTTGAATACTCAGGTGGGGCAGTTGGCAACAACAATAAACAGGTTGGAAGCACAGCATTCCAACACTTTGCCATCACAGACAGTGGTGAACCCAAGAGAGAACGTGAGTGCCATAACCTTGAGGAGTGGAAGAGAGTTGAAGGTCCATGAGGAGGAGGTTCAAACACCGGTAAAGAAGGAAGAGGTGGAGGAATCCAAAATGGATGGGAATGAAATAATTCAAAAAGCACCAAGAGGTAAGTTTCCTCCTCTTTCTGAGTATAAACCTATAGCCCCTTTTCCCTTAACATTGAAAGAGTCTAGGAAGGATGAAGGAATTAAGGGGTTGTATGAAGTGTTTCGTATATGTGAGGTAAATATTCCACTGTTAGATGCTATTAAACAAGTACCTCGCTATGCTAAAGTTTTAAAAGAGTTGTGTACTGTGAAGAGAAAACAAAAACTGAAGGGATGTCAGAAAGTTGAATTGGGAGAACAGGTATCTGCCGTAATTCAAAGAAAGGTACCTACAAAATGCATGGACCCAGGTATGTTCTCGATTCCTTGTAAGATAGGATATGTTCAGCTTGATACAACCATGTTAGATTTAGGAGAATCGATTAATGTTATGCCATACTCTGTTTATGCTTCCTTAAAACTAGGGCCCTTGAAACTGACATTGTTGTTCAGATGGCTGATAAATCTACTATTTTTCCTAGAGGAGTGATAGAGGATGTTTTTGTGCAAGTTGGTAATTTGATTTTTCCTGCTGATTTCTATGTGCTTGATATGAAAAATAATGATTTGAATAGCCCAAATTTGCTCGGGAGACCATTTTTGAAAACTTCAAAGTCTATCATAGATGTTGATAATGATACTCTCACTATGGAATTTGATGGGGAACTTGCTAAGTATAATATTTTTGATACCTTGAAAAATCCTAGTTGTGAAAGTGATGTTAATATTCTTGATGTCAATGATCACTTATCACAAGGACAAAAGAAGTTTGTAATTGAGGATAAGTTGAAGGAGATTGTTGTAAGACCTGCTGAGAATTCGAATTCTAAAATTTTTCCTTCTGATTTGCAGGCATCTAAAACTGAGCCGAAACTTCCTCTAGATAGATCAAAAGGAATCCCCAAGAAATCCAAGAAGAGAAAGCATGGGACGAAATTAATTGGAAAATTACTCAAGTGGGTGAAGGTGGACAAGGGAACCAAATATGAACCACCTTGATGAACTGAAGCTTACAGTCGGGCCGACGACTGTAAACAGAGGCGCTGCTTGGGAGGCAACCCAAGGGGAGTATTTTCTTTCATTCTTAGTTTTTATTTATTTTTGTTTTGCATTTTTCCTTACATTGGGGACAATGTAAGATTTTAAGTATGGGGGAGAGACTTGGCCAGTCATAGAGAGAATTTAGCCGTTTTTTTTGAAAAAAAAAAAATTTAGAGCTCATAGTTTGTGATGAATTTGACTCTTGAAATTCATTAGCCCATGATGATATCTAATTGATGGCGTGCATATTTTTGAAAATAGATGATTTGCTAATCTTGGAACACTTGGATATCCAATGCAAATTAGACTTTGACGTGGTTCTTGAATATTCTTAAGAACGCATGAGTCATGGCTTGTGAATTGTATATGACATAGTGAAGGTCATGTGAGCCTTGTGATAGTTCTTAGGAAGTCGCTATCCTATCAACCTCCCTTTTGAGCTTAATTAATAAAAAAAATAAAAGAGTAAAGAATGAAGTTAGTAAGGTGAGGGAAGGCAACCTATAAATTCCAAGAGCTAAATATGGAGGAGAATGTATGGAGTTGAGAATAACCGGGTGCAATTACTCGGACAAGTGAAAATACTATAAAATTTCTCAATGGTTTAATTTGATTTGTTGGTGTGAAACTTGAGCTATTGTGGGGTTTTACATTGAATGGATCTGTAAAGTGTGCATGACACTTGCTAATGACCAAACACACACACACGTTCGGGGCTATATCTCGAGTTGAAATGTCTGGATATTGAACTTGTTCCGTTGTTAGCATTTTAACGCCTTTCTTGATCATGCATTGAATTTATTCCTGAGGCACAAATGTGAAGATCATGGTTATTTTTGTTATGGATTATGAGTTCGAACTTATTCTTGGTTTGTGTTGCTTGAGGGCGAGCAAGGATTAAGTAGGGGGAATTTGATGTGATGGTTTTTTCCTATATTTGATTGAGTTAATTTATGATGATTAGGTGTATTTTTATTGGCTTAATTCATGTTATAGTTCCTAATCATTGTATGTGATTTGATATAGGAAAATTGAAGAAAAGGAGCTAAAGATGGAAGAAAGAGCCGAGATAAGAGAAGAATTACAGAGCAGCAATGATCCAAAAATCATTTTTAATTTTAGAAGGCTTCAAATCCAATCTACACCGCTCAGAATGAAATTAAAGATGTTTTGAAGCTGCTGTCCAAATTTCAGCTCACTCCGACGGCTAGATCTCCGGATATGAATTTTTCCAAATCGCTGCTCGCTAAAAAAAAAGTAGCTCGCTCGATCTGCAACATTTTACCGATCGAGCAAGCGGGTCTGTTCGAGAAGAATTTTTATTTTTGGGAACTCTTTTATTTTAGACTCTAGACTTTTATTAGGTCTTGATTCCGATTTTTAGACATGAATCATCAGAATGGGAGGCTTAGAACGTGGAAGAACTTTCTTGGCGGCTAGGTTTCTTCTCTCTTTCCTTAGATTTAATTTTCTTTCATGAATTTTTCTAGAAAATTCATGAATCCTTGTGGCTAAGTTTTAGTACTTGGTTGAGAAAAACGAACCCTTGAGTTATGTAATTTGTGAGATTCAGTTTTCATTTTTTTATTCCAAATTGCGTATCAAGAGTTTTTTTGGATTGATTGTCATGCTTGTATGTGAGATCTTAGGATTGATCACGTTAGGATTTTGCTATACAATCTATTGCTAAATTAGAATTCAAATCTGTAATTGTTTAAATCATCTGATTTGTGAAGCAACTATGATTACTATTTTCTGCTGTTGAATTTGTTAAATCGTAGGAATAACAATTGACTAGATTAAATACATCCGCTGGTCCATGTGTTGTCTAGATTCATCAGTTTTACTCATTTGAATGCTACCGTGGATTTAAATCTAATCGCTGGTATTGGGTTAATTTATGGGGTAAGGGTTAACTTAGAACGCTGGTATCTAGTTAACTAAAATTAAGGTGAAACATAAATTAAATTTCCAATGAAGAATATTCAATGTGAATTAATTATTTTTAGGGAATCGATGATCGAATGAATAATTTCAAGGGTTTAGTCGATCGTTACCAAGTCTCGTTAATTTATTGTTCTTTCTTATTTTAATTCTTGCATAGTAATTAATGAAATCCAAAAAAATCCCCTTTTATTATTTTCAGTATTTCAAGAACATTATTTAAATTTTACTTTCCTCATGGGAACGATCCCTACTCATACTACTGCATATTTTGTTATCTGATTTGAGTTGGGTAATTTGGGCATGATACGACTTAGCGCTATTAGCAATACGACAAGAGATTGAAAAACTTCTGCTGTTACTCGTCTATGGTCATCGTGCCCTGACTCAAACTCAGCAACTCACTGGCTTTTGCCTGACGTAGAGCAGGAGGAAAATACAACTTCTGGAAAGCTGTATGGAATTCTGTCCAAGTAGCGGTGCCTCGCGCAACAACAAAAGGTGCAGATGTGGAATTCCACCACTTCCGCCCGTGCCCCTCTACAAGAAAGTCAAGAGTCTCCATCTTTTTCTCCTCAGTGCACCGAAACTCAAGGAAACAAATATCCATGCGTTGCAACCAATTCTCCGCATCCTCGGGTGACTCTCCTCCCATCAGAGGCTTAGGACCCATCTGAGTAAAAAGATGCTTACTAAAACTCCTGTGATCATCTCGACGATGATGATCCCAACAATTTTCCCAATGGTCCCTGTCTCCCCAACGTCCGCCACCGCTATCGTGGCTTTCATCAAATTCAGCCATCTGGAAAAGGTAACAGAGGTTATCCCAAAACGGTCTTTATAGATCACAAAATTAATGCATGCTCTGATACCAATAAATGTAGTGACCCAACCCGGAATCACTAAGTATCAGAGATTAAGCATGTAATTAAATCTTAAAAACAACGTTAAATAAATCCAGCGGAAACTTGAACCAAATCAATACAACATACAGTGGCAGAACAACCGGGATAATTAAAATATTATACAACCCTATCGAACGGAAGGTACTTAAGGTTCAACCTAACAACCTGAATAGAAAAAAGGTCTCCACGCAACCTATGCAGCTCAACGACCACTACCACCGGGTCCGTCCAACCTAAGCCCTGCCCCATCGAATAGGGTGTCCAACACAAAAGTACACTTGGACGTGAGCATAAACGATCAGTACAAAAGTACAAATATACATATATCATGCATGCACATGCAATATGAAGGGTGCTGGAAAACCTATCCAGAATATTGCTCAGTCAAGGAGCCATGATATGTAGCACGTTGGGCCGTCGCATCAGGAAGTGGCTCCCATACCATATGAATAGGAACCCACCGCCAGTTGTTCCTCAGAATGAGAATCCTCCTGCAGTCACTCCTCCAAACGAACAAGGCAGTACGGTGACAGATCATATGTATGCAACCGCTACTCATATGGAAACCTTACTGAAGAGGTTCCAATATTGCCGACCCCCATTTTTGAAGGGTACGGAGAATCCAGTTGACTGCGAGAGTTGGTTGGACACATAGACCAGCTTTTTGATTCTGTCGACTATTCTGATGACTGCAGAATCAGGTTAGTCATCCATCAATTGAGAGGAGTTGCGAAGAACTGGTGGATTGCAACAAAGAGGGCTTTTGAGAATCGAGGTACAACTATTGACTGGAATCTTTTTAAATCTGATTTCTATAAGCGGCTCTTTACAGTTTCGTACCGAAAGGATAAAGGTGCCGAGTTCGCAAATCTAAAGCAAGGAAACTTGAATATCGAGGATTATGTTGCCAAGTTTGACAGCTTGTTGAGGTTCGCACCTCACATTGCCGACAACAAAGAAGCTAAAGCTGATCAATTCATCAATGGCTTGAATCCTGATATCTTCACTCTGGTGAATACTAGAAGGCCCAATAACTTTGCTGATGCAATGGATCAGGCCAAGGGTGCTGAGGCAGAGAGGGAATCAGGTTGCATCTCAGCAGCAACAGAGGCAGTTTCAGAACCAACCGTCTCAATATCAGAATCCGCCTCAGAGATCCGAAGGTGGTAGCAGTGGAGGCAACAGAAAGGATTACTACCGTCCAAAAGGAAAACAGTTTAAGAAATCAAGAAGCCGTTCTTTGAGCTCTGGTGGCTCGAATCAGTACAGTTCGGGACAGGGATCAGGTTCCTCTGGAGCTTCTTGTATCAAGTGTGGAGGTCATCACTCCAGCAACCAGTGTAAAGGGATTTTTGGGAATTGCTACATCTATCAGCAGACGGGACATTATGCTAGACTTTGTCCTCAGAGAGGCTCGGAGCAAGCACCGAGTGGTAATGCTTCTAGATAGTCTGCACTGCCTCAGAGGCAAGTGAATGCAGTTCACTCTTTCCAGCCACAACAGCAGAATCGTCAAGGAGGTATCCAGAATTCAAACCAACCTCCTCGTCAGCAGGCGAGAGTTTTTTCTCTGAATGAGGATCAGGCTCAGGCAGCACCTGATGATGTGATTGCAGATAACTGTGCAATCTTTGGTTATCCTGCTTATATTTTGATAGATACGGGTGCGACTCACTCTTTCATATCTGATAAATTTGTATTGATGCATGCCTTACCTTTTGAGCCATTGCCTGTCGTGGTTTTTGTTACTTCACCTTTGGGTGGAGGAATTGTTTCGAGGAATTTTGTTAGGAATTGTGAATTGAGTAGTGAAGGAAATTTGATTAAGTTTGACTGTGTTATACTTGGTTTGTCTGAATTTGACTGCATAGTGGGTATAGATGTTTTTACTGAGTACAGGGCTACAGTGGATTGTTTTCAGAAGGTAGTCCGTTTCAGACCAGAGATGACAGATGAGTGGAGATTCTTTGGTAAGGGTTCTCGATCTAGAATTCCTTTGATTTCTGTTTCGTCTATGACTAGACTGTTGCAAAGAGGATTAGAGGGTTTTCTGATCTATGCAGTGGATGTTTTGAAGTCTAGCCCGGTGTTGATTGACATACCAGTGGTTAGAGAGTTTCCTGATGTGTTCTCGGATGAGATTCTGGGATTACCACCTATTCGTGAGAATGAATTTGGCATCGAACTGACGTTAGGTACTTAGCTGATTTCTAAAGCTCCGTATAGAATGGCCCCGATTGAGTTGAAGGAATTGAAGGAACAGTTGGAGGAATTGATTGACAAGGGATACATTCGACCTAGTGTATTGCCTTGGGGTGCTCCTGTTCTATTTGTTAGAAAGAAAGATGGCTCTATGAGACTTTGCATCGACTACCGCCAACTGAACCAGGCGACGGTTAAGAATAGGTATCCTTTACCGCGTATAGATGACCTTTTTGATCATTTGCAGGGTTCTAGTGTTTATTCAAAGATAGATTTGAGGTCTGGATATTATCAGCTGAGAGTGCGAGAAGAGGATGTTCCTAAGACTGCGTTTAGGACAAGGTATGGCCATTTCAAATTTCTTGTCATGCCGTTCGGTTTGACTAACGCCCCAGCAGTCTTTATGGGGTTGATGAACCGAATCTTTCAGCGCTTTCTAGATGAGTTTGTTATTATTTTCATTGATGATATCCTGATCTATTTGAAGAGCCGTGCTGATCATGCAGAGCATCTGAGGATTGTTTTGCAGATTTTGAGAACTGAATAGTTGTTTTCCAAACTGTCGAAGTGTGAGTTTTGGTTGGACCGAGTCATTTTTCTTGGTCACATTATCTCTGGTGATGGGATTTCTGTCGATCCCAGCAAGATCGAGGCAGTTATGAACTGGCGAAGGCCAACTTCTGTGCCTGAAATTCGGAGTTTTATGGGTTTAGCGGGTTGCTATTGCAGATTTATACAGAGTTTCTTTTCTATTGCAAAGCCAATTACCCAGCTGACTCAGAAAAATGCGCCTTTTGTTTGGACTGAAGAGTATGAGACCAGTTTCATTAAGTTGAAGAAGAGATTGACTAGCGCTCCGATACTTTCTATTCCCTCAGGTTCTGGAGGTTTTACGGTGCATTGCGATTCTTCCCATTCTGGTCTTGGATGTATTCTTATGCAGAGGAAGCACGTGATAGCGTATTCGTCGAGGCAGTTGAAACCGCACGAGACTCGCTATCCAGTTAATGATCTTGAACTCGCCGCTATTGTTTTTGCCTTGAAAATCTGGCATCACTATCTGTACGGTGATTCTTTTGAGATCTTTTCTTATCATAAGAGTCTTAAGTACTTATTTTCACAGTCTGAGTTGAATATGAGACAGAGGAGATGGCTATATTTATTGAAGGACTTCGACTGCGAGATTAAGTATTACCCGGGAAAGTCGAACGCAGCTGCTGATGCTTTGAGTCGTAAGCTTTGTTCCTTATCTCTTTCGACCATCGGTGTGTCTCGTTTGGTTGACGATTGTTGCAATTCTGGATTGGAGTTTGAATCAGATAGGAATCCTATCAGAGTCTGTGTTATCCAGGCCGAGCCAGAGTTGTTTGTGTCGATCAGAGAAGCACAGAAATCCGATGAGAGTATTCAGCAATCGATAGAGAAGGTGAGATCTGGACACCAGTCTGAATTTCAGGTCAGGGATGATGTTTTATTTGTGAATAACCGTATTGTTGTTCCTGATATTTTGAGATGAGACAGCGTATTCTGCGAGAGACACATTGCAGTCCGTTCAGTGTTCATCCTGGAGGCCGAAATATGTATAACGAACTGATGAGTCAGTTCTGGTGGAAGAAGATGAAGAGTGATGTTGCGAGGTTTGTATCCCGTTGTTTGAACTGCCAGCAGGCAAAGGCTGAGAAAAGAGGCCGGGTGGTCTTCAGCACAGTTTATCTGTTCCGAAATGTAAGTGGGATCATATCTCGATGGATTTCGTCACGAAGCTACCCCGATCTGTTCGAGGATGCGATGCCATTTGGGTAGTGATTGACCGTTTGACAAAGTCTGCTTGTTTTATTCCATATCGGATGACATATCGTCATGATCAGATGGCCGAGTTGTATGTCAGAGAGATTGTCAGATTGCACGGTGTGCCGAGATCGATTGTTTCAGACCGAGATCCTCGGTTTACTTCTCATTTCTGGCATAGTCTACAGGAGGCTCTTGTTACTCGTTTACACTTGAGTACCGCATACCATCCTCAGACCGACGGTAAATCAGAGCGAATGATTCAGACTCTGGAAGATATGTTACGAGCAGTGGTGCTTGACTTTGGAACTACGTGGAAAGATTCGTTGCCTCTCGTTGAGTTTTTGTTCAACAACAGCTTCCAGATGAGTATAGGAATGACACTATTCGAAGCGTTGACGGAAAGAAGTGCATATCTCCTGTGTACTGGGATGAGATGTCTGAGTCCCCAGACTTGGGACCAGATATGTTACGTGATATGGCTGAGCAGGTGAAGATTATTCGATTGAGAATGAAGACTGCTCTGGACCGACAAGCAAAGTATGCGAATATCCGTCGCAGACCTCTATCTTTCGATCAGGGAGACCGGGTATTCTTGAAGATTTCTCCGTTTAGAGGTACTGTTAGATTTGGGAACAGAGGGAAGTTGTCACAGAGATTCATCGGTCCGTATGAGATTTTGCAGAAGATAGGCGATCTAGCCTACAAATTAGCACTTCCTCCTTCTTTAGCTTGTATTCACGACGTATTTCACGTATCGGTGTTAAGGAAATACCATCCCGATCCTGCTCATGTTCTTCAACCTGACGAAGCCGAACTTGATGAAACTCTAAGTTATTTCGAGAGACCAATTCAGATCCTTCACAGAAAGGAGAAACAACTCAGAACCAAATCGATTCCTTGGTGAAAGTTCAGTGGAGTCGTCACGGAGTCGAAGAAGTGACTTGGGAGACATAATCTGATATGAGACAGAGATTCCCTGACTTATTTATTTGATGTGAGTCCTTAATTCTGTTCTTGAATTCTTATTTCTTTCTTATGAGTTGTTATTACTGATTTCGAGGACGAAATTTATTCTTAGTGGGGAAGAATTGTAACGCCCCATTTCTATCTTAATCGACTTTATTTGAAATAATCAGTGATTTCAGAATTCGAGATCGGACTTTTTATTGATCAGGGACTATTTTGCAATTTTTGGAATTTTCAGGGACTAAAATGCAAATTTTTGTTTTGTTAGATATTTATAAGGGATTTTGACTTTTGGAACACTTCATCTTCATCCCTTCCACCGCCTCTCCTCCATTGAAGATGCCATTTGAGATTCCAAGCTTTGGGATTTTACCCCGAGCTCGATCCGTCCGTTGGAAATTATTTCTGAAGGAAGTTTAGCGATCGCTGCAGCGAGAGCTTCATTCTATCGTAAGTTTCTCTCCGATCAGATATGTTTTGTTTTTTGGATGTTTTTAGAATCAATTGAGTTTCGAGTATGTTGTTCTTGACAGAGTTCTGATCGTTTATTCTCAGTCGGTTTTGAATTTGAGCGTCGTTCGGAATTGTTTTGATTTTTGGAAGCATATTTCAAAATTATGGATTTTGAGATGTGTTGGATTTGAGTTTGAATGTTTGAATGATGATTGATATGAGATGTTTGGATTGATATTATGCTGTCTGCGTTTCCGATTTGTCAGAATATAGCCGTTATGCCGTCAGTTTGAGTTTTGGGATATCGTTTCTATTGATTTGATTATACCGAGTTTGATGAGGTTTCACTATCGTTATTGATCTTGTGACTTCTTCTGTTAGATTGATTCGAAGTCCGTGGAGTTGCGAGACTGCAGCTTTGATCAGTTTGGAAGATTTGAGCCGGTATAGTATCGACTTTCTTACTTATCGACCGTAGAACTTGAATAGATATTGAATTGAGAATTGTTGTTTTACAGATTGAAGATTGTGAAACGACGAGAAGGTATAAGAAGACTTTGGAATGGAATAAGGTTAACTCGAATCCGGATTGAAATAGTGCCTCGCTCGATTGAAATAGTGCCTCCATCGAATCCGGATTGTTTTTTTTTTGAAATAGTGCCTCGCTCGATCGGTAAGATCTTACCGATCGAGCGAGCCAAAAACTTAAAAGGTTCTGCCCGAGAAAACCAGCCCTCGCTCGATCCGCAAGATCTTGCGGATCGAGCAAGCCACAAAATTTCAAAACAGAAACTGCATCAAAATGCCCTCGCTCGATCCGCAAAATATTGCCGATCGAGCGGCGACAGAAACAGAGCCAAAAACAGCAGAATTTCATGTTAGAAACTTGAGTCCGATATCAACAAAATATAATCATGCATTACAATCCCAAACTCTCCAATTAATGCATGAAGTACTGGAGTTATACAACGCTCCAAATATAGAATATGTGATGATAACATGTCGACAAGGCTCGCATAATCAATACAACATAAAAACGAAGTTCGATAACTAAACATGTTCTAACATATACTAGGTAGACATGCTGACACGACTTCTAAACCGAGTCTCACTACTAGCTCTCCCTCTTGATGTTAACCAAGCCTTCGCTGACTTGGTCCTACTCCACCTGTTGCCAAGTACACATACAAACAAAGACAACAGCCAGATAATCCGGTGAGAATATAATTCCCAGTAAAAGAGAAAAACATGCATATCATAAAAACATCTCAAACGAAATGCATCAACTTCCAGATATTCAATTAACAACCATGCAATTTCCAAAAGCATATATAAACTCAATTCAGATGCATAAATGCAATGCATGTCTTTAAATCTGGGATTATCAAGTCGGATAATCAAAAAAGTTGCTGCTTTTGCTTTTGGGATCCCGAGGACGAGATCACGTAAACAACTCACCGACTCTCCCGATCGAGGTGGTGCTACGTATCTCCATCCTCCAGACTTTGGTGCGACTATAAGGAGTATTCTAGAACTAGGTGAAACGGCTACACCCAGGCCACTCACAATATAATCCCCAAAACGTCTATCATAAAAGGGACGTCCTGCCTGCTGCTCAAATCAAGGATTCTTAGTTCAATATGAATGCAATGCAAAACATAACTCAAATAATCAAATAACATGCAAGTACGTGATTTTTCCGGAACAGTCGAATCAAGTTGGATTCGAGTCACACGTTCCATTCCAGTCTAAGTCATCTTATACCTCTTTCAACAACGTCGATGCTCCAAAACCTGGAAACAACAACGATTCCTTAATTCAAGATTCATTCTAACATTCAACGATAATAAGCAAGTCGATACTATACCGGCTACAATCTTCAAAGCGATACAACTCTTGAAATCTCGAAACTCAACGGACTGCAAATGAATCTGTAAAAGAAGTAATAAAGGCTCGAGATCAATATCGACAATCCAACTCGACTGAAAACGGTTCGATTCAATTCAAACCAAACTATAGCCCAAAATTCAAACCGGCGGCATAACGGCTATAATCTGATAAAACCGGAAACACAGACATCATAATATCAATCCAATAGACTCCATTCAACCAACAATCCATCAAAACAACCAATTCTAACAAATCACAAAACTCACTTTTCGAATAATCTTCCAAAATTCACAACAAATCCGAACGACGCTCTATTTCAAAACCGACAGATAATAAACGATCAGAACTCTGCTGAGATCAACATACTCGAATCTCAAACGATTCTAACAACATCCAAAAACTAGAATGAACCTGATCGTAGAAAAACTTACGATAGAACGAAGCTCTCGCAGCTGTGATCTCTAATCTGCCTTTAGAAATAAATTCCAACGGACGGATCGAGCTCGGGATGAAATCTGGAAAGCTTGGAAGTCGCTTTATCATCTTCAATGGAGGGGAGGCGTGTTGAAGGAGGTGTTGGAGTGGAAGAATGGGTCAACTTATGCTTAAATATCTATTTAAGTCAAAATTTGCGTTTTAGTCCCTCAAAAATCCAAAATTTGCAAAAAGAACCCTGATCAAAATCAAGTCGGCTCTTGAATTCTGAAATCTCCGATTATCTCAAATAAAGTCAATTAAGATCAAATCGGTGCGTTACAATTCTCTCCCTCTAAGAAAATATTTCGTCCTCGAAATCAAAACGGTTCCAACACGAATTGTGTCTCTCAACTTACTCCTTCAAGTACGTCAATCCAAAGTCGACTCATTCTCGTCAGAATAATCTTCCTCTTCTTAGTCACAATTCGATTTATCTTTGGTTCCAAAACAGGTGACATAGAAAATCACCTCCAATCAACGGGAATCTTCTTCTCTTCTCGTACAACTCTTGAAAAGTGCATTCAAGAATTCACCAAAAAGCTGTCGTTGCACGTCTCCACAAGAATTCGGAGTTCTGCCAACTAGTGCTAAGTCGAGCACTACGACTCATGGAATAACTTCAAAAGTGCAACTCATCTGCTCTGGCTGTCCGTCGTTCTGAGGGTATCGAACTAAATAATGTTGAAATCAGACCACAAAACCTCATCGAAGTCCTTTCCTAAATCGCGAGTGCATCAAAGATCTCTGTCTAAACTAACAGACTTCTGCAAATCATACAATCTGACAAAAAAAAATTTCTGACAGAAATCTAACATAAGATCATGTATGAGAACCAATCCGTAGGGAAAACAATAGCAGAATAATAATCGTCAATCATACACGGATAGCAACTCAACTTAAACAGATCATAGAAGTCTCGCGACGTATCCCTCGAACGTAATCTCTATCTCATTCTGATTCGGCTCAAAAGCAAAATTCCTAATAGGCATCCTATCTGTTTCAAACTCTAATCAGAAGTGTAACAATCATCGATCAAAGAAAATACCGATAGTAGATAAAATAAGAACAGATCTTTCGGCTCAGAGCATCAGCTGTTGCATACAATTCCTCAGGAAAGATTCGCAGTCAGAATCTCATATTATCTAATCCTCTTCTCTATTTCCAAATCAGTTTCGTCTGCGAAAACAAATACTCCAATTCCTAAGATTAGAGCAGATCACAAAAATTCCTCATAAGACAAAAGATAACAGATCTTCTGATCAATAAGATCGCCGCGAGCTCAAAGTCCAGATTCAGACATTGAGTCTCGAGCGTATTCAACTGTCTCGACATCTAGACTATAGCGCAATTCCACTTAATAAGAATACATCCCCAAAATCTCGATAATAAAAGATCGCTGATCGGCATAAATTCCATCATCAAATCATACAATCGAAGAAGACCATTCGATCCAAAAGAATTCAGACATCGAAGAAAACATAAAACTGCTCGGCACAAACATCTGCTATACGATTCTCAAAAGCTCAGAAAGATCATTACAATTCTCATTCCAAAAAGATAAGAAATCAACGATAAGAATTCCTAGGTCTCAACTAATTCTTCTTAAAGATCCGGTTAACAGAAGTTAACAACACTACTGGAGCATTCATCAATTCGAACGATTCAACAATTTAAAAGAGGCACGTTAAACATATACAGATTCTTCAATAAGAAGGCAAGAGATTCGCCAGTATCTAACAGCCCAATAAGAATAGGAAACTCAATATCGAACGTTACCTGATCTGTCATTATCGGGTGCAGCCTGAGTCTGCGGATCCTCAGACAGAGCAAAAACTCGTGCCTGCTGTCTGGGAGGCTGGCTTGCATACTGATTACCTTCCTGCACATTCTGTTGCTGAGGTTGGAAAGAGTGGTCAGTAGGTGCTTGCTGCTGAGGCTGAGCTGTCTGTCTCGGGAAAATTCCACTCTGAGCTTGCTGAGGAACACGCTGAGGACACGTTCTCGCAAAATGCCTCGCCTGGTTACAAATATGACAGCTTCCAAAAATACCTCTACAATGATCACTGGAGTGACGACCTCCGCAGTTGGCACAAGACATGCCTGACTGTCCCGAACTCTGTCCCGATCCATACTGCCTCGAACCACTAGAGCTCGAAGAACTGGTTCCGTGCTTCTTAAACTGCTTTCCTTTCGGATGATAGTAATCCCTCTTATTACCTCCACTACTACCACCTTCAGAACTCGGTGGTTGATTCTGAAATTGAAAGGACTGGTTCTGATAATACGATGGTTGGTTCTGATATTGGTAAGGTTGTTCCTGAAACTGTCCTTGTTGTTGCTGCGGCACCAACTGACCTCCTCTCTATCTCCACAAACCTGCTTCAGCTCCTTTTGCGTGATTCATGGCATCCGCAAAATTATCTGGCCTAGCAGTGTTTACCAGCGTGAAGATGTCAGGGTTCAAGCCATTAATGAAATGGTCGGCTTTAGCTTCCTCATCACCGGCAATAAGTGGTGCAAAACGCAACAGACTATCAAACTTGGCTACGTACTCCTCAATATTCAAATTCCCCTGCTTTAAATTGGCAAACTCTGCTCCCTTGTCCTTTCGGTACGACACTGGGAAAAACCTCTTATAGAATTCAGACTTAAACAGATTCCAGTTAATAGCTGTACCTCGGTTCTCAATGGATCTCATCGTCGTGATCCACCAGTTCTTAGCCACACCACGTAGCTGATGAATGACCAACCTGGTTCTGTGGTCATCAGAATAGTCAAGGGAATCGAACAACTGATCTACGTCATCCAACCAACTCTCACAATCAACTGGATTTTCTGTACCCAACAGCAAGGGAGGATTAAACGACTGAAACCTCTTCAGCAAGGTTTCCATCGGCGTCGCTGTAGCATCCAACTGATCAACCTCGGTACTAGCTTGCTCAGTCGCAGGAGTAACTAGCGGTGGGTTCCTATTAATAACTCGTCGAGGACCCATCTGATAATCAAAGGTTAGGACACAGAATATCTCAATTGCTGCAATCGGTGCCCTTGCAACCTCTCAGAATTCCGAATACAGGTGAAATACAGTTCATATCTCAAATAATTCATGCTTTATAATTCAAATCACAAAATCATGTAACTCAAATAATTATCAACAATAAAGCATGCTCGCATGGTATTTAAATAAATAAATTTAAATAACTCAATCACATGCGAGAATCAATTCATGCGGACTCGATCTACCCCGCTCACTTCTAAATTCAGTCCAAGAATCTTATCGCTTTGATACCACTTAATGTGAGATCTCGGTTCCAAACAACTAATCTCGGGATTAAACAACAATAAGGCATACAATAACCAAAGGTTAAAATCAATAAAGATATTTTTTTTTTTGAAATAGTGCCTCGCTCGATCGGTAAGATCTTACCGATCGAGCGAGCCAAAAACTTAAAAGGTTCTGCCCGAGAAAACCAGCCCTCGCTCGATCCGCAAGATCTTGCGGATCGAGCGAGCCACAAAATTTCAAAACAGAAACTGCATCAAAATGCCCTCGCTCGATCCGCAAAATATTGCCGATCGAGCGGCAACAGAAACAGAGCCAAAAACAGCAGAATTTCATGTTAGAAACTTGAGTCCAAACTTTGGTATGACTATAAGGAGTATGCTAGCACTAGGTGAAACGAGATCACGAGGGATCCCGAGGACGAGATCACGTAAACAACTCACCGACTCTCCCGATCGAGGTGGTGCTACGTATCTCCTTCCTCCAAACTTTGGTGTGACTATAAGGAGTATGCTAGCACTAGGTGAAACGGCTACACCCAAGCCACTCACAATATAATCCCCAAAACGTCTATCATAAAAGGGCTGTCCTATCCGCTGCTCAAATCAAGGATTCTTAGTTCAATATGAATGCAATGCAAAACATAACTCAAATAACTCAAATAATCAAATAACATGCAAGTACGTGATTTTTCCGAAACACTCGAATCAAGTCGGATTCGAGTCACACGTTCCATTCCAGTCTAAGTCATCTTATACCTCTTTCAACAACGTCGATGCTCCAAAACCTGGAAACAACAACGATTCCTTAATTCAAGATTCATTCTAACATTCAACAATAATAAGCAAGTCTATACTATACCGGCTACAATCTTCAAAGCGATACAACTCTTGAAATCTCGAAACTCAACGGACTGCAAACGAATCTGTAAAAGAAGTAATAAAGGCTCGAGATCAATATCGACAATCCAACTCGACTGAAAATGGTTCGATTCAATTCAAACCAAACTATAGCCCAAAATTCAAACCGGCGGCATAACAGCTATAATCTGATAAAACCGGAAACGCAGACAGCATAATATCAATCCAATAGACTCCATTCAACCAACAATCCATCAAAACAACCAATTCTAACAAATCACAAAACTCACTTTTCAAATAATCTTCCAAAATTCACAACAAATCCGAACGACGCTCTATTTCAAAACCGACAGATAATAAACGATCAGAACTCTGCCGAGATCAACATACTCGAATCTCAAACGATTCTAACAACATCAAAAAACTAGAATGAACCTGATCGTAGAAAAACTTACGATAGAACGAAGCTCTCGCAGCTGTGATCGCTAATCTGCCTTCAGAAATAAATTCCAACGGACGGATCGAGCTCGGGATGAAATCTGGAAAGCTTGGAAGTCGCTTTATCGTCTTCAATGGAGGAGAGGCGTGTTGAAGGAGGTGATGGAGTGGAAGAATGGGTCAACTTATGCTTAAATATCTATTTAAGTCCAAATTTGCGTTTTAGTCCCTCAAAAATCCAAAATTTGCAAAAAGGACCCTGATCAAAATCAAGTCGGCTCTTGAATTCTGGAATCTCCGATTATCTCAAATAAAGTCAATTAAGATCAAATCGGGGCGTTACAGTTGAGTTGATTAGAAGTGAGACTTGGTGTTTTGGGAGTCGAATTGTAATCGAACTTAGATTGTATTAGAACTCTTGTTGTTGTAATATTTTGAATAAGTTATATTGAAGCATGTTCTACTAGTTGAGATTGTATAACTTTAGAACTACCTTGTAATGGATTTGTGCATGTTGTATCATTGGATTTGTAGTGCATGATGTTTATTTGGAAATGTTGGGATGAGTCTTGTTGAATTCTGCTGTTTCTTTGTTCTGCAGCAGGGGGCGCTCGGTCGGCACTTTTTAGCAGGCCGAGCGCATACCCCATCGAGAAAAACAACAGGTTGTTGTGTTGGAGGCGCACGGTCTGCACTTTTTAGCAGACCGAGAGCACCCCCTTTAAAAAAAAATATTTCAGTTTTCTTTTAGTCTTGGATCTTGCATGCTTTAGTGTAGTTAATCTAAGATTAGTCATTTAGCACCGAGGTCTCACAGTTGGTTCTTGAGTTTTCCCCTTAAAATCACATACTTGCATCAATACTTGTTCTAGCATGTGGAACTTGTATTTTGTGTTGTTTTAGCTTTTGGCTATATGGATTAATGTTTATGTTTTCTTATGCATTCACCTTGAGCCAAACCTTTGATTTCAGCGGGCAGAACGGCCCTTTTTGTTTAGACGTTTTGGGGGCTATACTATGAGTGGCCTAGGTGTAGAGGTTCACCTAGAGCCATCATTCTCCTTATAGTCGCACCAAAGTATAGGGGAGTGGGATATGTGGCACCACCTTGATTGGGAGAGTCGGTGAGTTGTTACGTGATCTCATCCTCGGGATCCCAAAAGCATAGCAGCAATCCCTTGTTTACCAGAAATGATATCCCTATTTTAAAGACATGCATATCATTCGTTTGATTTGATTTTGTTGTTTTGAAAGCATGTTGTTGAGATATTACATGTATTACTTGTTATGTTTCTTTTACAGGGAATATCTTCTCACCAGAGTTATCCGGCTGTTGCTTTGTTTTGTATGTGTACTTGGCAACAGGTGGGGCAAGATCAACTCAGAGGCAGCATGCTAGGGGTTGAGTTGAGTAGAAGTGAGACTAGGTTTAGAAGTCGAATTCAGCATGTCAATCTAGTTTATGTTTTGAAGCGAGTTTAGAACTCTAGCTTGGATTGAAGGTTGTCGTTGCATGTGGTTCGAATTTGTTATGTTTTGTATTCAAACTCGTTTGTATTTCGGAGTTGTATAACTTGGAACGAAGCATGTTTAGAACTTCTATCTATCGAGACTTTATGTTGATCTTAGGTTTATTATGTAAGCATGCTTTGGTATTGATGTTTGACATTGCATGTTTTTTTTCCACAACCCGTATTTTTTATGGATTGAATGCATGTCGTAAGCGAGCTCGGGAATTTTTTTTATGCATGAGAATTTTTTCCCAGGCTTCCCGCGCGCACGCGGGATTGCACCTCGCGCAAGCGCCAGAAGCAATCCCAGGAGCTCTGGTTTGTTAGTCCGCGCGTGAGCGAGATTGGTATCTCGCGCGGGCGCGAGCCTTCAGCTTTGTTGTTGGAGGTGAAGCCTGCGCGCGCGCGAGATGTTTATCTCGCGCGAGCGCAAGGCATTTCTAAAAAAAATATTAAAGAATGTATTTCTTATGACTTATTTAATGTTTAATCCGAGATTAGATTTTTAGAACCGAGGTCTCACATTAAGTGGTATAAGAGCGATAAGTTCTTGGTTGAACTAGAAGTTAGCGGGGTAGATCGAGTCCGCATGATTTGATTCTCGCATGTGATTGAATTCTTTAAATGATTATTTAAACGTCATGCAAGAATGTTTTATTATTCCATGAACTATTTGAATTGTAGGACTATGTGATTTAAATATTAAAGCATGATATATATTAGAATTGCGGATTTAATTATTCCTGATATGGAATGAGATTTTTGAACAGAGATTAAGGACACGAGATTGTTGAATTGAACAGCTTTGTTCTGCGACTGAAAGAATGGATGTCACTTCGACTCCGATGGAAGCACTCTTGTTGAGATTTCAGTCGTTCAACCCACCAACTCTGACGAGTAATGAGAATGCTGTGGAGTGCAAGAATTTGATAGAAGAAATCGATCAGTTGTTTAATTCTCTTGACTACACCGATGAGCATTGAATTCGGTTAGTGGTGTACCAACTTCAGGGGATGGCCAAAGGTTGGTGGATTTAAAGGAAGAAATCCTTGGAGAATCAAGGTATGATTGTTTCTTGGAGTTTATTTAAAGCAGAATTTCTTCGGTAGATTCCCTTCCAACAACCGACTGGTTATTGAGGAAGTAATACGAGGGATCATTTGCAACCAAGAGGAAAACAATTCAAGAAGTCTGGGAGCAGTTCTTCTAGCTCAAGCGGATCCCAACAGTTTGGTTCAGGACAAAGTTCTGGATCTTCCGGTTTATCTTGCAGCAATTGTGGAGGTCGACACCTCAGCGAGCACTCTCTTGGAATTTATGGTAGTTGCAATATCTGCCATCAAACCGGACACTACGCGAGGAGATGTCCTCAGCGTGATACCGTTGGATCTCGGTCAGGACGTTCTTTTAGACCGATAGTTCAATAGGGGCGACTAGTTTCTGTGGTCCATTCCTTTCAGCCGCCGCAACAGAATCTTCAAGGAGGTTATCCGAATTTGAATCAACCTCCGATTCAACAGACTTTAGTCTTTTCCCTTAATGAAGATCTGCAGACTCTGGCTGCACTTGGAGATGATAAGACAGGTAGTATTTCGAAATTTTAAGTTTTTTGCCTATTGAATGTTAGATATTGGAACTTTCCATACCTTATTACTCGAGGAATCTAGCTTGATGTCTTCCCTTTTGTTGAACATTTGGGGTTAATTTAGTAGCAAATCTTGTTTTGAATGGGAATAAGTTTGAACTGGGCAGCTGATACTTAGGTTATCGGATTTTAAGTTATTATCCGTTGAGCTGTTTAACCAAGTACCGGGCAACAAATGATTATTTTCAGAAAGTTTCTAGATTCAGATATGATTCGTTAGACGAGAGGAAATCCTCCAATAAGACTCTTTGATTCGAAGTTTCTTTTGATAGTTGTTCTGTAGAATGACCGTTTATTACAGATTGTGCGGAGGAATTTGTTTGTTAGCAGAGGGTATCCTAAATTTAACCCGATCTGGTTGATACAAGAGTGGTTATAGAAATTGCAGACTAGGATATAGCTGGATGGGCTTCCGGTTTTGATTTAAATTCGTTAGATTGACTTTAGCTTGAATTGAAATCAGAGTATCATCTTCCTAAGATCGGACTCAGAATAAGGTATGTCGCTTGAACTGTGTATTGCCGTTGGTTTGGCAGACGCTCCTGCAGTGCTTATGAATTTTAGGAGCCGGATCTTACAGAGATATTGGAATGAAATTTTGACGATTATTATCAATGAAATTCTTGTCCGTTGAAGAGTCGTACTGATCTTTCAGAGTTTGAGAGTTGTTTTCAGATTTGCATGCCGAGCAGCGTTATGTTTTTCTCTTTCGACGTCTAAATTCAGATTGGATCGACTTGTCCTTACTCGATCATATTATCTGGAGGCGGAATTCGGTTGATCACCTCAAGACCGGAGCCGATATGAAATAATCTAGAGTGACGTCCTTACCTAGAATTTGAAGATTTTTGGTTTATCAAGTTCTATCGTAGACTCTTCAAGGGATTCGTATCGATTGTAAGGCCGATTACTCAAGCAGAATATGTTCTTCTGTTTGGACTTAATCTTATGAGACCAGTTCTTATTGTTTGAAGAAGAGATTGATCAGCGCTTCAGTATTCTTTATTCCTTTTGTACTGATGATATTGAAGTACATTGAAATTCTTCTTATTGTGATTTGAGGTATTTCCTTGTTCAGAAGAATCACTTATAACATGAGCATCGAAACAGCTGAAGATGCTCGAGACTCAATGTCTGATTCTGGATTTTGAGCTCGTAGCGATCTTATCGATTAGTAGATCTGGTATCTATTTTCTTACGAGGAGATTTCCTTAATCTTCCTGATCATAGAAGCTATAGTACTTGTGAGACCTCGGTTCCAAACAACTAATCTCGGGATTAAACAACAATAAGGCATAAAATAACCAAAGGTTAAAAGCAATAAAGACTTTTTTTTTTGAAATAGTGCCTCGCTCGATCGATAAGATCTTACCGATCGAGCGAGCCAAAAACTTAAAAGGTTCTGCCCGAGAAAACCAGCCCTCGCTCGATCCGCAAGATCTTGCGGATCGAGCGAGCCACAAAATTTCAAAACAAAAACTGCATCAAAATGCCCTCGCTCGATCCGCAACATATTGCCGATCGAGCGGCGACAGAAACAGAGTCAAAAACAGCAGAATTTCATGTTAGAAACTTGAGTCCGATATCAACAAAATATAATCATGCATTACAATCCCAAACTCTCCAATTAATGCATGAAGTACTGGAGTTATACAATCGCTCCAAATATAGAATATGTGATGATAACATGTCGACAAGGCTCGCATAATCAATTCAACATAAAAACGAAGTTTGATAACTAAACATGTTCTAACACATCCAAACATGCATAATACATTACAAGGTAGTTCTAGAGTTATACAATCTCAAACTAATAGAACATGCATCAATCTAAGTTCCATAACCGATACAAAATGGGTTCGAATAAAATCTACGTTAGATTACATATTCGACTTCTAAAATAACAAGGCCTCACGTCTATCATCTCAACCACCTAGCCATGCTGCCTCTGACTCGATCCTGCCCCACCTGTTGCCAAACACACATACAAAGACAAGACAACAGCCGGATAATCCGGTGAGAATATAATTCCCAGCAAAAGAGACAAACATGCATATCATAAAAACATCTCAAACGAAATGCATCAACTTCCAGATATTCAATTAACAACCATGCAATTCCAAAAGCATATATAAACTCAATTCAGATGCATAAATGCAATGCATGTCTTTAAATCTGGGATTATCAAGTCGGATAATCAAAAGAGTTGCTGCTTTTGCTTTTGGGATCCCGAGGATGAGATCACGTAAACAACTCACCGACTCTCCCGATCGAGGTGGTGCTACGTATCTCCTTCCTCTTGACTTTGATGCGACTATAAGGAGTATGCTAGCACTAGGTGAAACGGCTACACCCAGGCCACTCACAATATAATCCCCAAAACTTCTATCATAAAAGGGTCGTCCTGCCCGCTGCTCAAATCAAGGATTCTTAGTTCAATATGAATGCAATGCAAAACATAACTCAAATAACTCAAATAATCAAATAACATGCAAGTACGTGATTTTTCCGGAACACTCAAATCAAGTCGGATTCGAGTCACACGTTCCATTCCAGTCTAAGTCATCTTATACCTCTTTTCAACAAAGTCGATGCTCCAAACCTGAAAACAACAACGATTCCTCAAACAAGATTCAATCAAACTTTCTCAATCGATAATAAGAGAATCGATACTATACCGGCTCCAATCTCCAAGTTGCACCAAGCTGCAATCTCGCAACTCCACTAGCCTCAAATCAATCTGTACAAGAATTAATAAGGCTCGAGATTAACATACAACTCAATTGAAGGCTTGGCTCCAACAATTCGAACCAATAGATAATCCAAAACTCAAACCGATGGCATAACGGCTATAATCTGATCAAACCGGAAACGCAGACAGTATAATATCAATCCAAACAACTCTTATCAATCATCATTCAAGCAAAACAATCCAATTCCAACAAATCACAAAACTCATTTTTTCGAAAATCCCTTCTAAAATTCATAACAATTCCGAACGACGCTCTATTTCAAAACCTACAGAGAATAAACGATCAGAACTCTGCCAAGAACAAAATACTAGCAACTCAATCGATTCTAACGACATCCCAAAACTAGAATGTATTTGATCGGAGAAATACTTACGATAGAACGAAGCTCTCTCAGCCGTGATCGCTAATCTGCCTTCAGAAATAAATTCCAACGGACGGATCGAGCTCGGGGAGAAATCTAAAAGCTTGGAAAGGGTTTTGGGCGTTCAACAATGGGGGAGGCGTGAGGAGGAAGAAGGGAATGAGGAAGAAAAGTAAATCTCAAGCTTAAATATCTAACAATTCCAGTATTTTCATTTTAGTCCCTGAAAAATCCAAAATTTGCAAAAAGGACCCTGATCAAAATCAAGTAGGCTCCTGAACTCTGGAATATCCGATTATCTCAAATAAAGTCAATTAAGATAAAATCGGGACGTTACAACTGGTTTCATCGTACAAACCAGGTATGAGAAAGAGAAGATGATTAGAGGTAATGAGGAATTTCCGATTGGAAATCCTTTCTATCCGGAATAATTGAATGCAGCAGCTGTTGCTTTGAGCCAAAAGATCTATGCTTATTTTATCTACTTTCGGTATATTGTTGTGATCTTTGATTGCTGCACTTATGATCAGAGTTTGAAGCAGATAGGAGGTCTATCAAAACCTTGCTTTCGAGCCGGATTAGAATTGTTTGAGAAGATCAAGATCGATCAGAGATTTGATTCGATTTTTCAGTATTCGTTGAAGAAAGGTCATAACTGAACCCTTCGGAGATTTAGGTTCATGTAGATGCTTTATTTGTGTTTAAGCATTTTGTTGTGCCTGATGTTTCTGATGGAGACATCGTATCTTGAGATTGGCACATTGCAGTCTTTTCAGTATTCTTTCAGATGATTGAAAGGTATAGGATGATCACAGAGTCAGTTTTGGTTTTAGCAGATGAAGAACAATGTTAGAGGTATGTTCTTCTGATGTTCTGAACTGTATGCAGTTGATAGCAGAGAGAGAACGACCCGACGGCTGTTATACAGTTTATTCTGGTTCAGAATGGGATTTAGATCTTGTTTCTGATGGATTTTTCAGGAAAATTCTTTGAGCAGTCTGAGTTTGAGGTACTACCTTTTTAAGATTGATCGGTTGATGAAAGATGCTTCTGTATTCCTTACAGAATGATTCTCAGACTTAATCAAATGCAGAATTTCGTACCTGGATCGGAAAGATCAAATATTTCTGAAGATTTCGACTTTCAGTAAGATTTATCAGAGATGAGAAGAGAGAGAAACAGTCTATGAGATTGTTTGAATCTCACCAGAGTTTGAAGATGATAGGCGATTTAGCCTACAGGCTTGTTTGGTTACGTCTCCTTCTGGTTTTAACGAAGTGCTTTTCCGTCTTTCGATGCGGATTATCACCAAATTCTCGTTGTTGAATTACCAGACCGTTGATAATTCAATTCTAGAGGTGAGTGAATAATAATGGAGGCTTCAAGAATAATGAATATGAGCCAACAAGATAACAAATTTCGTGATCACTCATCCATGGGTAATGACATCATACCCAAACAATCAAAGCGCAATCAAGAGCAATCAGTGTGACTTCAATCGAGAAAAATCCACACAAGTCAATAATCAAGGAACAACGGTCCCAAGGCATATTCAGATGTCAACCACACAACATAACTAGATCTCCATAAAATAAAAATGTAACTCACCCACATCAGCATGTGGATCTAGAACCGGAGGAAAAACTTTAAGAAATGTGAAATGCGAACAAGATTTTATTAAAAAGTTCAACCAATGTCAAAGTAGCAGAATACAACATTGATTGATGTCATACAAACCCATAAATGCACAAAGGACGCGCAAAGAGGTTTCGGATATTCGAAAGTATATGTTGCAATGGATACGAGCACAAAAGAAGAAAAGGAAATATTAATCTGAATAATAATTCATATAATCAAAAGGCTCATTCGTAACTGATTCACTATTGTCCAAAAATCATAATTGTCCCTATAACAATAGTAAAACTCAAGCTATCCATAATATAATACAAAGTATGTACTCCCAAGACTCCGCACGAGTTTAGATTCATTAACTTAACTGTCAAAACACGCACCTATCAATTTCTAAACAAACTATTCACTTAGTTGAATCCGACTAAAATCCATTCATAAGAAAATAAATTACAACAATGACACAACAATTAATATCTCCTAATGCGCAATTTTAATATTTTTCGACAAACTCCTAAAATCTCATCAACAATTGTTAACACTACCTAATAACTCAAATAACTATCACGTACTGTCTAAAAGTGGAAGGGATATTGGTACACCAACCCCGCTTAACTTGAATTCGCATACTTTAAAAATAAACATTTAAATGGTACACTTTAAACTACTAAAGAAATTTTAAACAAAATAAACACTGAAATATACATATTTAAATAAATTAAAAATCTAATTTTTTTGAAAATATTTTTAAAATGCATGATATCAAAATATTTATAGTAGTAACTCAAATACGACCAACATATAAAATTCATTAAAACTTACAGACTTTGAGGCGAGACTTCTCGAGTTTCTTTCAACCGCCAGTAGGAACAACCCAAACCAAAATCATGCTCTGATACCAACTGAAACGACTCTAACCTCTACTTTAATTAATTAATAAAGAAAAATGCGGATTTTTAAAAAAAATTGTCATGACCCATCTGTTTCTACTAGTAATCACCTGTCTCTACTCAGCAAGTAAATAAATCAACACCAGACAGGAAATTAATACGATATGAACATGAATTTCCAAAAAAATACCAATCCCAAACGGAAGCGTAAAGATAATGAATGTAGTTAAATAATTTACATGCCATAAATTACAATCTATAAGTTCTTATATTTACATTCACCCAAAATACTAAAACAAAATGAAAGAGTTCAAAAATTTTACGTTTAAATAACTTCTGCGGAAGACTAGCATAGGTCGAAAAGATGTGTCGTGCTCGCATCGCAGTCCACTCGGGAATAATGTCCCTCGATATCAATGAAATTCTAACCTGTACCAAGCAAAGTAGTGAGCCTAAAAGCTCAACAAGTATAAACCATGAAATAACGAGGGTATAAAATACATGCATAATACTTAAAATATTAGTACATACATACCTTGAAACTTACTCGGAAAAGGTCTTAAAGGTGCAAGGAAAAAAGACTTGGAACTAAAAAGGAAGGTTGCATGAAATGTAATGAACTCACACCTTTAAACATAAAATTTCATAACTTTAACGGAAAATGAGACTTAGAACTATGAAGAAATCACATACAAAGAACTCATGTAACTTTACTCAAACTCACGCTATTAATCATGAACTTTACTCACACTTTTAAACATAACTTTCATATACTTAAACTTTAAACTTTCCTCTGTTCTTTCATAAACTTCAATCAAACTTTCCTCTGTGAATTTAGATCCTCGATTATGACCCTCTTTTATTTTGATAGATCAATGGATACAGTACTATGTCGGCAAGGAAGCCAAGATTTCTCTCGATCCCAAATTGCCCCTCTGTTGGTAAGGGAAGCCAAGATTTCTCTCAACCCATCCAAACCCGTCTGTTGGTAAGGGAAGCCAAGATTTCTCCCAGCCCGTCCAAACCCGTCTATTTTCACAATCAACTCACTTCATTCAAAAACTTTACTTTCGTTTACTTCAAACTTTTAACTTTACTCATGTTTTAAATTAAACTTTTGCTTGACTTGCGAACGCAAAGATCAAGCCCTCAACTTTTGCAAAACTCTATTCAAATCATAAGATGGAACATCAATTTATTATACACAATTCAAGGATGAAAAACACGATTTAAAACAAGGAAGGCAAGATGTTTAAGAGGCTGCCCCTAAGCTACTAATCACCCAAGTCACAAACCGAGCGATCAAACCGTAAATTTCATAACTTTACCCTTCCTTAACCAAATCAACTTTTGTTTGAACCGACACCCTTTATACATCCTAAAATAACCCAAGGACCAGGTTATAGCCTCAAAATATCAACCGAGCAATCCGATCAAAATAGATTTCCGGGCAGCCCCCAAATTTATCAAAATTTTGCACTAGCCACCCCAACTTGAAAAATTCCTAACTTGGTCAAAACTAACCCGATTTGCTCCGAGTTTGAACCAACACGACCACAAAGCCCTAAACTTAACTTAGGACCAGCCCCTAATCTGTCCAAGTCGACCAATCCCTAGCCTCAGCCCCCAACTCCAATGGCCATTTCTCAAATTGTCAACCCGCAAGCCCGCCTATGCTTCTATCTTCAACCTATTGGCTTCGTCACTTATCCTACTAAATTCCAACCCTCTTACGACATCCAAACCACTCATTAGACCTCAATTAACCCATGGTTCAAGACCTCCAACCGGAAACTAACTCTTCACTCCAACCGCTTGCCGTTACATCCATTACCTAGCTCAAAACCACAAGTCTAAACAACACGACCCCGGGCAGCCCTCATCTAAGCCTTTTAGCCATATTATGAACTTCCTGTAACACCATCAAAACCCCATAAACCAAGCCTAGGCAGCCCCTTATCATCAATCATCTGAAATTTTAAAAAATGGGTACAAACGGCCCAAGATCACAAGATCAATCATCTGAATTTTCTGAAATTTTCAGAAATATGCAAGAAACTTCAAGTTTCACCTCCTAAAACATCTCAAAACTCATTTTAACATCAAAGAACATACACATCACGAAATACTCAAGCATGCTACTGAAAATTCCTCAAAAATTTGAACTAAAAACAGGGCACGTGGATATACATTCTGAAATTTTGAAATTAACATGAAATCTCCAAGTCTCAACTCCAACCAAGCATTAGAACTAATTCTATCATAAAAAACATGTACCATTTTCGAAAGGCATCAAGACCCCCCCCCCCCCCCTACTGATTTTACATGAAATTCGAACCTAGGTCAAGAAAATTGGGGAAAAACGAAAAATAAACCCAAGAATACCAAGAAAAATATAATAGCCTTGCTTGTTGGCCAAAGAATCGGCCTATACTTGCCTTTGTCCCAACCAAGACAAGAAAATAGATGGAAACCTTGCTGAAATTTCGACCAACACAGCAACTAAGCCTCCTTGAGGTGTGCTCCGGCCGGTGAGAGTGGTGGACGGCGGCGGCAGCGTTCAAAAATGGAGGAGGAAGAAGAGCCGACGAGTTTCTCTTGGTGGAGGTCTTGGGGCTAGGGTTTTGATAAAATCTTGTTATGTAGTATATTTAGGGATATAAGTGTGTATGTATATGTGCATATATATATATATATATAAGTGTGTGTGTGTGTATTGAAAGTGCTACACAAAACTTATAAAAGTGTTAGTTCAAGTTTTACAACTTTAGCACCACTTAACTTTGCTCCTTTAAAATCCCTAAGTTGAAAATTTAAGAATTGAACTAAATAATTAAATTTCATTTTCCGGGTTTAAAAATACTAACTTTTGGAAAAAAAATTCAAAAATAAACTCAAAAATGCCTTAAAAGCGATTTTGGTCACCCGAAAGATCTCAAAAATAAAAACTTGCATTATTTTCCTAAAATCCTCACAAATATTGACTAGAGTCAAAACTCTAAGGGTTTTACCTCCAAAATCCACCTTCACCTCATGTCGGAACCGGAAGACACTGAACTCAAGAACCTCAAGGATAATTAACTTAATAATTAAACAAATAAAAATCTGAAAGAATTTAAACTCTAACTTAGAAATTAAAATAAATACTTAATTATTTTGATGTCATAGTGATAAGTAAAATATTAAAATAATAAACAGAGCGATTAAAATAATTTAAATAAATTAAATAAATGTATAAAAGTCATTTAAATAAATACACAAATGGGATTAAAAATATTTAAAACGAATTGGACAGTCAAAAGCAGCTAAATAAATAAGCTAGACATTTTAAATAATTTAAATAACTAACCGATAAACTTAAGTTATTTAAATAAATAAGTTGGACAATTAAAATCATTTAAATAAATAAACTTAAATAATTACAAGCATTAATTAAATAGTTAGTACAATAAAATCATTTGAATAAATTTGAATAAGTAATTAATATTTTATTAACACATAATTCAAGTAACGAATTTAAATCAATTAAACATAAAAATAATAATCATAATATTTATTTAATTTAATGCATGCGATTTAGTAGATTGGATTTTAGGTGCTACAGTACCAAACATAAATTATTTCTACATATTGGATTTAATCAAGAAAGAATTACCTACATTCACGATGAAATTCCCTATCATAATTATTAATATATTTCTAGAATTAACAATCCTATTTTTATTTAATAGTCCAATTATTTTTAATTGAATTTAATTAAACAAAAACGCATTCGCAACTATGAAATTTCAGCTTTCGCCTAAAATCGCACATTGAAATCAAATAATATTTCTAGTCGGTTTAACCATGTGTTAATTAATATTTTTGAAGCTATTTTAAATATCTTCTTTTTCAAGTCAAGATCGAACAACAAACATGCAATTAATTGGCCAGATTAAAAACAAAAAATCCGTGTAAATATTAATCAATAGACATAAAATATATCAAAACATCAATCAATCCAAAACATGAACAAAAATCGATAGTTTGAGTGTCTGACCCTATCATGGCCGCGGTCAAAGGACGACAACTCCATAATATCAAAAATAGACAAAAATCTCATGTTTGAATTCATGACAAATAAAATAGAAGAAGAAGAATTAGAAAATTCTCAGTGATGGTGCGCGGGTCTTGCTTGTGTTATTCAGTTCATCGCTCTTCAAGCCCTAGCCGTCGTTCCCAAAATCTGGCAAAAAGACCTCTTCAACTTGGTTCTTGTTTTCTTTAATATTATCCTTCCAAAAAGCACTATTTTCACCCAAAATCGGTGTTCAAATATTGCCCAAAATAATAGAGTTTCGAAATTTCTAAATTATGCGCGATCTATTTTTTTTTCAAATCTGCGACATGCACGGACCCCGGACTTGGGTCTGTGCATAGGTCCGTGTATTAAATTCAGGGCCAAAATTTTTACGAAGCTACACGGACCCTTATCAAGACCAGTGCACAGGGTTCGTGCATTAAACTGCACTCAAAAATCCATTTTCGAAGGTGCACAGACCCTCTTCCAGAAAGCGCACAGGGTCCGTGCCTTAAACTGCTCCGAAATTTTCTTGCTTTGACGGTGCATGGACTCTCGTCCAGAAATTGCACAGGGTCCGTGTATTGCTCTACTTAAATTTTCTTGGCTTCTTATGATTTTTATTTGTCTTCCGGCCAAGCTCCAACAAGTCATCGTAATGTTTGACTTCTTCTTCAATATTCAAACTTCTTCAATTTCAGTCAAACCTACAAACAAATGAAAATGTGACAATTTATGCGCAAAACTAGGAATAAAAACTCTATATAAGCACGAATACGACAAAATAAACTGCCAAATAAACTATAGGATTCATGCTTATCACATGCCTAAGTTTTTTATTAGTAGGTAATCACGGTGCGGGTCACTACAACAACAGTATTGGATTTATTGATGGTGATTGCACCATCTGTGATGACATACCACATGTCATCATCTTGAGCTGTCAAGTGAGCCTGCATTCTAATCTTCCAATCATCAAAGTCTTCCTTTGAGAACATCGGGATCTTGTTATATGATGACATCTTGATGTGTGTTCAAAGCAAGAAGGTATCCTCACTCGGATACTACTTGTTGTATCGGAATTGCGTGTAGAGTGGAGGTGAATACACTACTTGCACTTTTCTTCGAATTAAAGACTTAGTTCAGTTGTGGTTATAGCTGAATGAATTTTTTATTTCTTGACTATCGATGTTATGTGATCAACAAATGAAATGTGTGGCATAAGATCAACTGAACTGATAGAACACAAAGTAGAAAGAGTTGACTGAAATGTAATAACAAAAAAGTTGTTTATAGATGTTCGAAGACTGAAACTCCTATGTCACCTCTTCTTTCACTTGAAAAGTTTATAATAGAAGATTTGAGTGATACAACACCTTCTACAACCCCAATTCAGTAAGGACTTAACACTACCTTAAACTGAAACTCCTAGACTTTACACAAATTCATTCCTTGACTGAATATTACCAAAAAATTATGAAAGACTTGAAATGTTATCGCTAATGTGATCCCTAATGATCAAATATCTAACTTGAATAAATGTGCTTTTGATTTGTGTAATCTTTGAGACTTTGATAGGTCAATTGAAAACTTGATCACAATAGTAGCTTTGAAAATACGAAGTGTTCAAGAGAGATTCCCTCAACTGATCTTCATCCCTATTTACAACCATTGATTTGCAATGGTCAAAATACATACAAATGTATTCGTTCCTCACATTGATTTCTCGTTTCTTGATTTGTAAATCTTGGAGGCAAACTCTGAAAGTATTACATCCTCGCGCACTACCCTGTTGCAGCGTTGTTATACTCTTTTGTATTTTTCCATAATTGGTAATATTTCAAAAAGCCACGCTCATGAGAATTGAAGTTGTGAAAAGAATTTGATGTTCTCGAATTGTTGAACAGAGTATGATTGCAGGTGAGATTTTATATAAGATATTCTGAATTGTTATATCTCTGCCGTTATCAGCTAAATCTCCCTGTTGAGCAAAGAATTGTATACTCTAGAAATTTAGAATTTGTATTGATAAAAGATGAGATGATCTAGAATATGAATAGATGATGTTCTTTCTTGAGGAAATTGCATTAAAACCACTCGAAGTTTATTGTGGCTTAGATTGATCGAGGTAAGATTTGATATTTATTTCTTAGTAATGATTGAATTGATTTGTGTCAGATAGAACCTCGATATAGAGAATATCAAAATATTCAGAATGAGACCAGAATTGATCAGCGATTGTATTGAACTGGTAAGAATTATCGAGGTAAGATTTTTATTGATCTTGATTTATTGAGGTGAAGAATGTGGTGTAAGTTTTGAGAGAGTATTGTACAATGCTTTGAGATCAAAGCTAGATATTTTCAAACGCTCATCCTGAGTAAATGATTGATCTATCAGGAATGATAAGTTTGATTGTGTTTGTTATCAAGAGATTGAATAGAAATGATTGGAGATCCCGATGTACTCAGTAAGGACATGTTGATATGTCTTTTGAGTTGATGTTTATGTTTATAACATTATGAGATTGATAGATGAATGAACAGATTGTGTCAGATTTCTTGGATTTATTGTGCATAGATTTTGATAATAGATTGAATTATCGGGAATTGATCTAAGTATGCGATATTTTGAAAGTTGTTTGTGAATGTAATAATGTCAGCACTCATGTGCTAAACTTTTGGGGATGAGTACGAGTAATTGAATAATTTGAGAATATTAGTAGATCCAAATCGATGGTATCGAGAAGTGATTGATTGTTCCGATAGTGTTTTTTTAAGAATGATCTTTTTATTGGGTCTCAAGAGAACTTGAATGAATTTTTAGTATTGAATTGGTTTGAGGAGTTATTGTGATTGATATTTTGGAAAGATATAAATTTGAGAATTGTTGGGAAAAATTCTTTCCAATAGAATAAGAGGATGAAATTAGTATTTTTGGGATGACACCGAATTCAGTTACAGTTGAGCCTTCCTTCGATTAATATGAAGATTCTTGAATCATATTTTACTTATGCCTCCTTGATTCACATGACTTTGACTTTGATAATTATTGTCATTCGGTATCGATTGAAATTTCGAGTTTGAATTTCAGAAATTCGTTATTCTTGAGAACTTAAATTTTCTTTTTGGACATTGATATTTATTCGGGAGAGTTTTGATTAATTGATTTCTGAGTGATCTAGATTTCTTTGATTACCACAATTGAATATGCCTTAGGACTGGGTCCTAATCGATGACTGCATGCGGATTCCTCGTAAGTGAGGCCACGTTGACAACCATGATTTTGGTTTGTCTTGATATTGGGCATGATGTCGTACCCGTTGACGGGTGATCACTTGATTTGATTATTATTGATGATTGGCTCGCATTCCTTGCTCATGGAGCCCTAATTTGATTCACTCTCCCTTAATTGAAAAATTCAAGTGAGTCATTTTCCCTTAGTAGAGATTGTTGTTCAGAATTAACTCGATTTGATAATCATGATTTGAGTGATTGCGTTGATATTAATTTGATTCTGACTCTGAGAGTCAATGATGATTTGAGGTATATCTTCAGTATATACGATTTTGTTGGCTTGTAACTGATAGATATTGATAGCACTATCTGAATTTAGTGTTTGACCGATCCAAATAAAGATTAAGTCCGAAGATAGTTTGATTTTTGGTATTTTGGGTGAAATTTTGAAACCAATGTGCAGTGGATTCGAATTAGGGTTTAACAATATTTCAGATGATTCAGAAGAATTGATAGGATTCACTCGATGAAACAGTGATAACAGAATTATCTTATCAATCGTTGGATTTTGTGATGATTGTTCCGGGAATTTGTGGAATTTTGCAGTAAATTTTTCTCTTGTTGGACTAAGAGCAAAATTTTGAATTCAGAAATAAGATTGAAGTTTCAGTGTTAGTAGAAATGTTTGATCTCATTTTAGCATTCGATTTTGATTGATTGAGTTGCTAACACTTGGTATCAGAAAGAGTGAATAAGAAAAAGAAGAAACTTGAATTAGTGAAGCTCGTATCGAATAAGTTCCTGTGCAGACAACTGATTACCTGAGTGTTGTTTTTCCAATTGATGAGATTAATCCGATTTTTTTTCAATTTATGATCGGATGAGAAATTTTGGAATTTGAGACTTGACTTTCTGATTATTAATTGTTTAATATTGAGAAGAATATGATGAATTACAAGAATTTTGATTTGGGATTGTCCCTTGATTTCGAGAACAGATTGTGATTCGCAAATGATTATGTGATCTTATGGAATGATAGCGAAGAAATAACTTTTTGATATCGAATTTTGAGATTGTGCGAAATGTTTGATTGATCGAATTTGACTTAAAGACATTGGAGGAATGTCGATTGGTTGAGATTGAATCAGTAGAGGAGTTTGAGATGTTAGGAACTGTCTGATTGACATAAGTTTCCTCTGAATTAGAAACTGTGTATTGGGTTTAGATTAAGATTGATCGATTGAAGATTGAATTGTTGACTCGTTAAAGGATTTCGAATAATTCTTGTTTCTTTCTTTTTCAGATGACAGACAGATATGACCTGATGACTAAATTTAGGCCAGAGTTGAATATTCAAGAAGCTTTTGTTACTCGTCTCAATAGAGTACAGTATATCATTTTCAGACCGAAAGACAGTCCGAGAACACTATTCCTATTTTTTATAGGATATGCTACGAGCCGTAGTATTATATTTTGGCATTAGTTGACAAGATTCATGATCTTTTGTTGAATGTTCTTATTTGAACAAATAACAAAATAATTTAGAGATGACTCTTTTGGGAGCGATGTCCGATGAGAAATGTGAATTTGTCTTATTTATAGGATGATGTTTCTGAAATACATCAGTTATAGAGTATGATTTGACCTGATATAGTCATAGATGTCAGAGAAAGTGATTATGATTCCAAATAGAATCAGAATAGTGCGAGACAGATGTGTCAGAGTTGTAAGTCTTGATTCAGACTTTAATAATGGAACAAAGATTCGTACCTTTGTTCTTTGGCGAGATGAGACCAAATTGAATGATACTTTGAACTACTTTGATTGATCGATAACTGATGACATATACAGATTGCGTACCGAAAAGAAAAGTAGTTCTAGAACAAGTCAATTATAGTTGTTTCAGTATGGTGACTTAAATAAGAAGAATCGAAGAAGTAAATTGGAAGCTAGAACAAGATTTGGGATATATAATCCGAATCTCTTTATTACAATGATATTGAGTACATATTCTTTCAGATCTTTATCTGATGTGCTCAGATTGTATGCGATTTCGAGGAAGAAATCAATTCTTAAAGGGTGAGAATTGTAACGCCCCAAAATTATTTACCGAATTAATTAAAAATTAAAATAATTATGGAGTTGATAAAATAATAATTATTGCTAATGAGATTATAGAGTGTATTTACAAAATACATATGTCAGTTAATCAATGAATTTGACTAATTCTAGATATCTGGTATTTTTGGTATTTCAAAATAATTATTGAGATATTGAAATAAAAATAATTATTATGCCAGATAAATTGATTTGGAAGAATATTTGACCGAGTTGACTAGTCAGAGTCTATGTTGGACTTAGTATTTAATTTGCAAAATTATGAGTCCAATTGACTTGTCAAAGTCAATAATTTCAGAAACTGGTGTTATTTGATGTTGAGCGTGTGTACCGGAAAATATCAGATTAAGGACTATTTTAACCATTTGGGTATCAAATAAATTACTCCGGGACCCAAAAATATCGGGTTACTATAAATAAAAAAAACACGCACGGAAACATCAGAAAAAGAAATACAGAGTTACGAATTTTTCCCCCAAATTTTCAACATTACTGTAGCACCTCGCACGTTTGCCATCGCCGGCCGTTCTTCGGAGATCCGATCGAAAATAGTACCAGTAACTTTGTAGCTAACATCAAGGCAAGTCTTTTGGTACCAAGCAATCAATGATCGGACGGTTGGATCGCCGGGAAATCGACGTAGAAAACAGTCGGATTTTGCGCAGCTACTATTCATCAACTTCTTCGTCTGAAAATTCGCAATTCGAGCTCGTTTTTGTTGGTTTTAAAGTTGTTAAACAATTCTATGAGATGGTTAGAACATTTTCCTAGCGTTTGGTAGCTTATTTTGGCGTATATATTGCAGATCGACGTTTTGAAGCTTCGCCGGAGTCGCCCTGTTTTCTCCGATCTAGGGCGAGTCGAACCTCCGTTCTGGGCATGGCTTAGATGGTTGGAATCGTCTCGTTGAGCTCTAAAAATCTGGAAAATTTCATAATTTTTGGACAATGTTTGGATCACCGCCGTCTTCCCCATTTTTCGGCGACTTTCGACATGTTAACCATTTTTTATCGTCTCGACGTGATAGCGTGAGAACGCAATAAAGTTGGCGAATTTTCTGTCAAAGTTTGACCAAAGTTGACTATGGTTGACTTTTGAATATTATGTGATTTTTTGCAGATCGGAAGCCATTCGAGGATATTTAGAGGCAGAACTCAACAGTCTAGGAATTTGAGCTTATTCGGAATCGAGTTAAAGGTATGAACCGATGTTGAGTTCGAAGGGAATGAATACTCGAGAGAGATTGAGATTCTCGAGTTCCCATTGAAATCACATACTTGTATGATTATGTATTATTATTTGAATTGATTGATTTTCAATGTTATCTGAAAGACATGAGTTTGCCTATATGATTTCTATGAAGTATTTGATGCATATACTTGATTGAAAAACATGAGTTTGCTTAATTGAATTACTTCGATGATTATCGATTATATTCATGATTTTGAATATACGAATTTAATGAGATGACATCTACGATATTTTTGATGTCTTAGTTAAATAAAATGTTATCCTTGATTTTATTTATTTGCATTTAATCATATGCATTCATATTGAACCAACTTCACTTCGGAATTGATAGTATCAATACCGAGATCGGATACGAATCTTGATGTCGAGGTAGGATACGAACCTTGATGTCAGGTCAGATACGAACCACGAGGAGGTTATATACCTATACCGAGATCGGATACGAATCTCGATTCCGGGATCGGATACAAATCTCGATGATTGATGCTCTTTATTGCAAGCCAGTACATCATGGAACATGCATTTCATTTATGTATATCATGATTTTGATATATTTGTTGATATTACTTGTTTACGTAGTTTATACTGGGATTTTATTCTAATCGGAGTTATCCAGCTGTTGCTTTTCTTTGTATGTGTGCATGGTAACAGGTGGGGCAGGAGCTAGTTAGAGAAGACAAGAATAGCTCGAGATCGAATGATAGAAGTGAGGCATCGGTTTAGAAGTTGAATAGCTTTTCGAACTTATTGTATATATATATATATATATATATATATATATATATATATATAAATTATCTTGTTTTATTTTTGTTTATTGTATGATTTACTTTCGATTAGATGATTAGAAGCGAGGTCCTCACATAATAGCTATACACTTGATCTCTATTCAATGCTTTTGTTAGCGGATCCGCCAAGTTATCTTTTGATTTGACATAATCAATTGTTATAACTCCATTTGAGATCAATTGTTGCACGGTATCTTCGAAGAATATGTTGAGACTTACAATTATACAGAGTATTTTGTGTACTTGAAATTTCCTATTGACTATCAAATTGCATCATAATTGCAGGTACTGGTTTTGACCAACATGGAATATCCTCCAGAAAATTCCTAAACATTATGTATTCATCTTGCTTCTCCTTCTTTTTCTACAAAGAGAGTTTATAACTTTTTTGATTTTGGAACTTTTTATTTATTGTGCTATTATAACAAGTTAAAGTGGTGGTATCTTATGAGAATATTGTCGTGTTCTTTCAGCACAAAGAGCGGCGAAAAATATTCTTAAGAAAATCATGTTCAACACGAGCCTCAACTTGTTGAATTCATTTCTGTTTCTCTGTCATATTCAAATTTTACTAACACCCACATCCCACAAGATTAAGAAGATTTTTATAAAATTTGAAAATGGAATCATCGTCAACTTCTTGCGATGCATGAAAAAAAACTAAAAGACTTCAAAAGATGGCAACAGAAAATGTTGTTCAATCTCACAACCTTGAATTTGGCCAGATTCCTGAAAGAAGATCCCCGTTCCATTCTTGAAGATGAAGTCGATCCTTGTAGATGGGCCGTATTAGATGCATGGAACCAGATCAACTTCTTTTGCAAGAACTACATCCTGAATGGGCTTGACAATGTGTTATACAATGTGTATTGTCAATTAAAAAAACTCAAAATAATTATGGGAGATTCTTGAAAAGAAATACAAAGTGTAGGATGCTGGTCTTAAAATATTCAAAGTTGGATGTTTTCTGGATTTTAAGATGGTGGACTCCAAATCCATAGTGAGTCAAGTGCAGGAAATACAATTACTACTACACGAGATACATGAGGAAGAGATGAGTCTGAGTGAGTCATTTCAAGATGCTGCATTATTGAGAAATTCCCTCATTTGTTGAAGGATTTCAAAAAATACTTAAAGTACAAGAGGAGGGAAATGAAACTCGAAGATTTGATCACTAAACTGAGAATTGAGGAATATAACTGTGATACTGAGAGCAAGACTAATAAGATGGCTAAAAAATTTAACATTGTGGAGTCAAACAACAAAGGAAAAAAGAGAAAGTTTGTGAGTGAAAAAATGCCACCAAAGAATCCGAAGAAATTCAAGGGAAACTTCTACAGTTGCGAAAATCCGAACTATATGGCAAAGGCCTGCAGACGCCCAAATTAGGGGAAGGAACAAGAGAATATGAGACGACCCTAACTCTCTAAATATAAATAATAAATAAAGAATTTGCGGAATACTTAAAAAAAAATTCCATGACTCGCTTTAAAATATTTTAAGCCCAACTGACACAGTCAGCAATTCGAATCAAAATAAAATAAACACAAGATAAAAATCCAAATACGATAATCATAGAATCTAGAAAGGGAAGTTAATCTCACACAGTTGCGGAATAATAAATTGTTAAGTTTACATGCCAATAATTCTAAAGCAGGAAAAACACATCCTGCGAATGACTTACAGTGTACGATAATATTTCAACTCATTAATGAAAAAGGGCAACATCAGAGTTTTCTGAAAAGCAAAAAGCACGTCGGTCAAGGGCCTGCACCACCGGTGACCTCGCCCTGCAGATCCTGCCCCTCATTCTCAATGTAATAGTCATCACCTGAAAACAAATAAGTATAGTGAGCCTAAAAGACTCAGCAAAAATATGGGGGGATAACGAGTACTACATAAATGCAAGCACAGACATATTAAAAATAAATTTTAATAAAATACTTTGTGCCCTTAGTTTAAACAAATGATTTCTAAATGAAATGAGTGAACATGAATGAAGCATATGCATGGCCAAGTCGGACATAAATAACTGAATAAACTGAAATGAAACGTAGTCATAAATATTTGAACTTAGATCCTTGAATTGTGACTCTGTGAATTCGATCATGATCATGGCTGCAGTGCACTATGCCGAAAGGAGGTCAGGATAACAACCAACCCAATCTTGCCCTGTATTTGGTAAGGGAGGCCAAGATATTTCTCAGCCCCACACGAACACATTCTAAGTTAAGAAAACCCATAATGATTTGGTAAGGGAGGCCAAAACGTCTCCCAGACCCACACATACACATGAATAAATGTAGTCACAATCATCTCAGTTCGTTCGTAAAATACTTTATTTCATTCATGAATATGAGACTTAGCATGCATATTTAAATATGACGTAAATGTAAATATTACTCAATAATAATGCATATGACTCATATATGGATGATCGGGATAATGATTTAGGAGACACACCAAAATATGGGTAACTAAACCATAAATTAGAGCTTAAGGCAAATTCAAGCGGTTCGCCCGTAAAATTTGTAAATTGCTCGATTCTTATTCAAAAAGTATTCCTCTTGAAACCAAGACTCGATGAAACTTAGAACTAACCAAGGAAATCATCCTCGGAATTTTATTCCTAAGCAATCATTCTATAAAAATTCTATTTCCGAACAGCAAGAATAAAAGCCTAGAATTCTGCACCTTTACCTTCAAAAATCTAGAACTCGACCAAAACTTAACCGAATTAATTCCTGCTTTCACCGACATAATCCTAACATCTCAAACCAATTCCAGACCCGAGCCCTTGTCCAAGTTCTACTTTTAATCCCGCCTTAGACTCACATTTCTGGACAGCCCCAAAGTTCTCAAAAATCTGCTCATGACTACTCCTCCTATCCAATCCAAAGCCTATCTATTTGTTCCTCAATCCCCAAGCCACTATCCTAGCATCACAAACCAACGTCTAAGCTTACCCAAAACTCCTTAAAAATTACCATAACCAAGCTCAAATGTAACTCCACCAAGCAACCAAAACCAACCCCTAAGAAAACTGGGAAGTTTCGAAATCCTCCCAAACCAAGACCACATTCACATTTCACACATTCTAACGCTATCATGTGAACTACAAATCACCCATGGTAGCTCTTAAATCACCAACCAATCATCCCCAGCATGATCACACAGATTTTTGAAGGTGCAAGCAATGAAAAGAATCTTCCTTATTTTTGAAAATAAGCTAGCACCATTAAAATCCCGTTCCAAAGTTTAAATCATTCATTCCTCAACATATAATCATGATTAAACCATTTTCCAATTAATAATCGAGCCAAAAACACCAAGCCGTGAAATAAAAAATAAAAAAAGAAACAGGGCACGCATTCTTCAAATTTTTTTTAAAAATGAGATGCAACATTTCTAACACCAATCAAAACACACATAAATAATCTAAAAGGTGAGAAAATGAATCCATAATCTTGCCTAGTTAAATGGAGAAAAAAATCAAAAAAAATGGGGCTTGGAGCTAGAAAACTCGAAGCAAAAAGATGGAGTTTCTAGAGCTGGAAGGGAGCTGAAATTGAGCTCAAGAATCACCACCAACTATCCTAGGATCGATTTTATGAAACAGAAAAGAAAAATGGAAGCACTTGTGAAGAAGGAGAGCTGTCGGATCGATGAAGAAGAAGAAGGGGATTTTTCCCTATATCTATCGTGATGTGTGTGTGTGTGTGTTTGAGTGTATGTGTGTGGGTTTCAGGATATAAATTGGGAACTAGGGTTGAGTAATTTTAAATGGAATTTTTAAGGATTAAATAAATAGTAGGGAAAATACTACCCACTTCTAAAAATACTATTTAAACTTAGGAACTAGGATTTAGGAATTTAATTGCGCTAAATAAAATACAAGTTCAAAATTTCTAATTTAAAATATTAAATTTGGATTTTACTAGACCGGGATTAAAATGATAATTTTTGAAAAAGTAAAAATAATAATAAATTCTAATGCACGGGAAAAAAAATAATATTTAACCAATTAACACAAAAAATTAAAATAATTAAAATCATGAATATTAAAGATTGATTTAGGCATGAAAATTAAATTAAGGAATTTTAGGCATCACAATTCCTCCCTCCCTAATATGGAATTTCGTCCTCGAATTTCAGACTTACCAAAAAGCTCTGGGTAACGAGTCCTGATATCCGCCTCTGCTTCCCAAGTGGCCTCTTCATCCGAATGGTTCTTCCATCTCACTTTGATCATCGAGATCAACTTGTTACGGAGTCTCCTCTCCTGTCTATCCAGAATCCGGATGGGCCTCTTCTCATATGTCATGTGAGGAGATAACTGATGAGGTTCTATGCTAAGCACATGGGACGGATTCGATACGTACTTCCTGAGCATCGATACGTGGAAGATATTATGAACTCCATCAAGGTTAGGAGGCAAGGCCACCCTATAAGCCAATGCCCTTACTATTTCCAATATCTCGAAGGGTCCTATGAACCTCGGTGCTAATTTCCCTTTTTTCCCAAAACTCATAACACCCTTCATAGGTGCTACTCGGACAAACACATGATCTCCCCCCATGAACTCCAAGTCTCTCCTCCTATGGTCAGCGTAACTCTTTTGTCTGCTCTGTGGAGTCCTCATCCTATCACGAATCTTGGCTACAACCTCGGCAGTCCGCTGAACAATCTCGGGTCCCAACTGTAAGGCCCGAAAATATTAAGTTCTTAATGACGGGATTTAAGATTTAAATTCCGAATAAGAGTGAAAAGATGAATTTAAGAATTTATGGAAATTAGAGATTTCAATTTCGGGTCAAAAACTTTTAATTTAAGAATTCCGGATATTACTTCTCACCAATCTCGGTCCATAATACCGGTGATCTACATGGTCTCCCATAGAGTGCCTCGTAAGGTGCCATACCAATGGTTGCCTGATAGTTGTTGTTATAAGAAAACTCCACCAACGATAACCTCGACTCTCAACTATCGTGGAAGTCAATAACACAAGCTCTCAGAAGATCATCTAAAATCTGAAACACCCTCTCAAACTGTCCATCCATCTGTGGGTGAAAGGCAGTGCTAAACAAAAGCTTCGTCCCCAAAGCTGAGTGAAGACTCTTCCAAAAAGACGAAGTAAACCGCGGATCTCTATCAAACACTATGGAAATAGGGATACCATGTAGCCTGACTATCTCCCGGATATACAACTCTGCATACTGAGTCATAGAGAAATTTGTCCTTATTGGCAAAAAGTGCACCGACTTAGTGAGACGGTCGACAATAACCCAAATAGCATTCAAACCTCTAACTGTCCTCGGCAAGCCAACAAGGAAGTCCATGGTAATATTCTCCCATTTCCACTCGGGTATAGGGAGTGGCTTAAGAAATCTTGCAGGTCTCTGATGTTCTACTTTGACATGCTGGCATGTCAGACACTCTGACACAAATTGGGCGATATCACGCTTCATTCCCGACCACCAATACAACTTCTAGAGGACTCGATACATCTTTGTACTGCCTGGGTGAATAGAGTAGGGCGATGTATGTGCCTTTGCCATGATAGTAACTCGCAGAGAATCACCTGCGGGCACCCAAAGTCTACCTCTGAACCTCATGATCCCGTCCACTACTGAATACAAATCACTGCCTCTCTCGTTGGCTCTCTGTCTCCACTTACTCAACTGCTCATCAAATGCTTAAGAAACTCTGATACGGTCAAACACTGTAGTCTGCACTAACAAGGCTGACAATCTAGGAGCTCTACCCTCGGCATAGAACTCTAGTCCAAATTTTTGAATCTCATCCTGCAACGGTCTAGACACCGTCAAAGAGACAATCACTGTTGTCTTTCTGCTCAATGCATCTGCGACGACATTAGCCTTACCCGGATGGTAACTAATGTCGCAGTCATAGTCTTTTACCAACTCTAACCATCTCCGTTGCCTCATATTCAAATCCTTCTGGGTGAAGAAGTACTTGAGGCTTTTATGGTCTGTGAATATATTACACTTCTCTCCATAGAGATAGTGCCTCCAAATCTTAAGAGCAAAAACCACTACGGCCAACTCCAAATCGTGAGTAGGATAGTTCTTCTCATGCTCCTTCAACTGCCTAGAAGCATAAGCAATAACTCTATCGCGTTGCATAAGAACTCCTCCAAGTCCCAACTTAGAAGCATCATTATAAACCACAAAATATCCCTCTCCTGATGGCATAGCTAACACTGGTTCCATCATAAGAGCTTCTTTCAACACATCAAAGCTCTCTTGACACTATGCCTTCCAGATAAACTTGGCATTCTTTTTGGTCAATGCTGTCAAGGGCACAGAAATTGACGAAAATCCCTTGATAAACTTCCTATAGTAACCGGCCAATCCGAGAAAATTGCGAATCTCCGAGGCGTTTCTAGGTACAGACCACTCTTTCACTTCTTGAACCTTTGAAACATCCACTTCCACTCCACTCTTGGAAATAATGTGGCCCAAGAATGCTACTCTCTCCAACCAAAACTCACATTTCTCAAACTTGGCATACAACTTTCTCTCTCGGAGTACTTCGAGAACTGTCTTCAAATGTTGCGAATGTTCTACTCTATCCTTCGAGTAAATGAGGATATCATCAATAAATACAATGACAAACTGATCCAAATACGGCTGGAACACGCGGTTCATAAGGTCCATGAAGACCGTGGGCGCGTTTGTCATTTCGAACGGCATCACAAGGAACTCGTAGTGGCCATAACGAGTCATAAATGCTGTCTTGAACATATCAGATTCCTTTACCTTCAACTGGTGATACCCGAAACGAAGATCCATATTCGAAAATACAGAGGCTCCTTGCAACTGATCAAAGAGATCCTCAATTCTTGGAAGTGGGTACTTGTTCTTTATCGTCACTTCATTCAGCCCTCGGTAATCAATGCACAACCTTAGGCCTCCGTCCTTATTTTTCACAAAGAGGACTGGCGTGCCCCACGGAGAGAAACTAGGGCGTATAAATGCATTATCCAGCAACTCTTGAATCTACTCTTTTATTTCTTTCATTTTCGTAGGAGCCAATATCTACGTTGCCTTAGAGATTGGAACAGTACCCGGTACCAAGTCGATAGAGAACTCGACTTCTCTATCAGGTGGGATACCTGCAACATCGCCTGGAAACACATCCTCAAAATCTCTGACAACGTCCACATCTGAAACATCTGGATGTGCTGGAAACTCTGTCAAAGATATACATGCTAAGAATGCCTCACATCCATCATGCACCAACTGCTTAGTTTGCATGAAAGATATAATCTGAGTCCTCCTCGAACTCCTAGTAGCCTCAAACCAGAATGGTTCCTCTCCCTCCGGTCTGACCATCACTGATCGCTTCTAAAAATCAATCACCACAGCGTTCTTTGTCATCCAGTCCATCCCAAGTATCAAGTCGAACTCAGGCATGGGCAACACTATCAGGTTTGCACTCACTGATTGCCCTTGCAACAAGAGCTCAAGATTCTTCACTATATTCCTCGTGGACAGTTCTTCCCCTGATGGGATGGTCACTGTGAATCCACCAAACATCTCTTCACACTCAATACCCCGCTTACGGGTAAATGCCTCCGAAATAAAAGAATGTGTAGCTCTCGATTCTAACAAGGCTCTAGTGGCCACACCGGCTACTAAAATTCTACCTGCATTAAAGGTGATTACAACCACGGAAGATTGAAAACAAATTAGACTAGTTCTACTTAGGTTCATTCTAATTCATCGAATTCTCAAATTCAGAATTAACCATGCTAACACACAACAACTAACACAAAGCATGCAACATAATACAAATCTTCATACCCAAAAAGAAAAGCTCATAATCAAAAATTACTACAACGAATCAATTAGATCACTCTTAATTAAATACTCTAAATATTACCTGTGATGAGCGTGGTATCAAGATTGGCCTCCTTGGCCTGCATCACAAAGATTCTCCCCTGAGTCGGCGTCTTGCGCAATGGACAATCTGAAACCACGTGTCCTGGCTTCTTGCACCAATAACAGACTCCGGCACCTGCCAAACACTGTCCATGATGAGCACGATGGCAATTCGGGCATATGGGCCTCTCCCCAGTCATGGGAGGAGCGGGTCTCTGCGCCTGGTGTCCTTGAGGTCTCTGAGAATGATGCCCCTGGGGCCTATGGGCCAGATGCCCCTGAGGTCTAAAGGGTCCCTGCTGTCTCTGTGGCCTAGTAAATGGCCTCTTGCCCTGCTGCTGGTGGTGACCCTGGTGAGTGAAGGTCTTCTTGCTATGAACCTTGGCACTGATGTCCTTCAAGGACTGCTCGGATCTCATAGCCTTCTCGACAACGGCTGCATAGTCCACTGGCTCAGCCATCATCACATCGCTATGAATGGTAGGCCTCAGACACACAACAAAATGCTGCAACTTCTCCGCCTCATCATTCCCTATCAATGGCACAAAGTGGTAGGCCCTCTCGAATTTGCGCACAAACTCCGATACAGACAGATCTCCCTACTGGAGACTCATGATCCCTCTTCAACTGCGCCCTCACCTCAGCCGTATAGTATTTCTCATAGAAGAGAGTCTTGAATGCTTCCCAAGTCAGGGTGGTAACATCAACAGTCTTCTCCATACCCTCAAACCACAAGGCGGCGTCATCCTTGAGTAGGAACGTCATACAACGAACTCGGTCTCCATCTCCCAACTCCATGTAGCGAAAAATCGCTTCAAGCGAGAAAATCCAGCCCTCCTCTACCATCGGATCTATAGTTCCAGAAAAGTCCTTAGGATCCATCTTCCTGAACTACTCATAGATCGCACTAGGTCTAGCCCTCGGGGCCTCGGTATGCTGCTCTAAGATACGAGCCAAGCCAGCTATCACCTGAGCCCCAACATCAAATGGTGGAGGGGGCGAAGGAGGTGGCGGCGGCGGTGGAGGAGGCGGTGGAGGTGGAGGTGCAAGAAGGTCATGACGAGGCACCATCTGTACGCAAGTTCAAATTCCCACATTCAAATTCATTCCTTAAGAAAAAGATTTTATTTAAACTCAAAAATGCTCAAATAAGTTTGGAACTAATGCTACTAATTGGAACAAATAACAATATATGAAACATAAATCTTACAGACTTTGCGACGAGATCCCTTGAGTTTCGAAAACCGGCAATAGGAACATCCCAAACCAAGACCGTGCTCTGATACCAACTGAGATGACCCTAACTATCTAAATATAAATAATAAATAAAGAATTTGAGGAATTATTAAAAAAAATTTGTGTCATGACTCGCTTTAAAATATTGTAAGTCCAACTGATACAGTCAGCAATTCAAATCAAAATAAAATAAACATAAGATAAAAATCCAAATACGATAATCATAGAATCTAGAAAGGGAAGTTAATTCCACACAGTTGCGGAATAATAAACTGTTAAGTTTAAATGCCAATAATTCTAAAGCAGGAAAAACACATCCTGCGAATGCCTGACAGTGTATGATAATATTTCAACTCATAAATAAAAATGGCAACATCAGAGTTTTGTGAAAAGCTAAAAGCACGTCGGTCAAGGGCCTGCGCCACCGGTGACCTCGCCCTGGGGATCCTGCCCCTCATCCTCAATGTAATAGTCATCACCAGAAAACAAATAAGTGTAGTGAGCCTAAAAGACTCAGCAAGAATATGGGGGGATAACGAGTACTACATAAATACAAGCACATACAGATTAAAAATAACTTGTAATAAAATAGTTTGTGCCCTTAGTTTAAACAAATGATTTCTAAATGAAATGAGTGAACATGAATGAAGCATATGCATGTACAAGTTGGACATAAATAACTGAATAAACTGAAATGAAACGTAGTCATAAATATTTGAACTTAGATCCTTGAATTGTGACTCTGTGAATTCGATCATGATCATGGCTGCAATGCACAATGCCGCAAGGAGGTCAGGATAACACCCAACCCAATCTTGCCCTGTATTTGGTAAGGGAGACCAAGATATCTCTCAGCCCCACACGAACACATTCTAAGGTAAGGAAAACCATAATCATTTGGTAAGGGAGGCCAAAACGTCTCCCAGCCCCACACATACACATGAATAAATGTAGTCACAATCATCTCACTTCGTTCGTAAAATACTTTATTTCATTCATGAATATGAGACTTAGAATGCATATGTAAATATGACGTAAATGTAAATATTACTCAATAATCATGCATATGACTCACACATGGATGATCGGGATGGTGATTTAGGAGACACACCAAAAGATAGGAAACTAAACCAGAAATTAGCGCTTAAGACAAATTCGAGCGGTTCGCCCGTAAAATTTGTAACTTGCTTGATTCTTATTCAAAAAGGATTCTTCTTGAAACCATGACTCCATGAAACTTAGAACTAACCAATGAAATCATCCTCTGAATTTTATTCCTAAGCAATCATTTTATAAAAATTCTATTTCCGGGCAGCAAGAATAAAAGCCTAGAATTCTGCTCCTTTACCTTCAAAAATCTAGAACTCGACCAAAACTTAACCGAATTAATTTCTGCTTTTACCGACATAATACTAACATCTCAACCCAATTCTAGACCCGAGCCCTTGGCCAAATTCTACTTTTAATCCTACCTTAGACTCACATTTCTGGACAGCCCCAATGTTCTCAAAAATCTGCTCATGACTATTCCTCCTATCCAATCCAAAACATATCTATTTGTCCATCAATCCCCAAGCCACTATCCTAGCATCACAAACCAACATCTAAGCTTACCAAAAACTCCTTAAAATTTACCATAACCAGGCTCAAATGTAACTCCACCAAGCAACCAAAACCAACCCCTAAGAAAACTGGGCAGTTTCGAAATCCTCCCAAACCAAGACCACATTCCAATTTTCACACATTCTAATGCTACCATGTGAACTACAAATCACCCATAGTATCTCCTAAATCACCAACCAAACATCCCCAGCAAGATCACACAGATTTTCGAAGGTGCAAGCAATGCAAAGAATCTGCCTTATTTTAAAAAATGAGCTAGCACCATTACAATCCCGTTCCAAAGTTTAAATCATTCATTCCTGGACATATAATCATGATTAAACCATTTTCCATACAATAATCAAGCCAAAAACACCAAGCCGTGAAATAAAAAATAAAAAAAGAAACAGGGCACGCATTCTTCAAATTTTTTTTTTTTGAAAATGAGATGCAACAATTCTAACACCAATCAAAACACACACAAATAATCTACAAGGTGAGCAAATGAATCCAAATCTTGCCTAGTTAAATGGAGAAAAAAATTCGAAAGAAATGGGGCTTGGAGCTGGAAAACTCGAAGCAAAAAGATGGAGTTGCTCGAGCTGGAAGGGAGCTGAAATTGAGCTCAAGAATCACCACCAACTATCCTAGGATCGATTTGCTGAAACAGAGAAGAAAAATGGAAGCACTTGTGAAGAAGGAGAGCTGGCGGATCGATGAAGAAGGAGAAGAAGGGGATTTTTCCCTGTATCTATCATGTTGTGTGTGTGTGGGTTTGAGCGTGTGTGTGTAGGTTTTAGGATATAAATTGGGAACTAGGGTTGAGTAAATTTTAAATGGAATTTTTAAGGATTAAATAAATAGAAGAAAAAATACTACCCACTTCTAAAAATACTATTTAAACTTAGAAACTAGAATTTAAGAATTTAATTGCACTAAATAAAATACAAGTTCAATATTTCTAATTTAAAATATTAAATTTGGATTTTACTAGCCCGGGATTAAAATGATAATTTTCGCAAAAGTAAAAATAATAATAAATTCTAATGCGCGGGAAAAAAATATAATATTTAGTCAATTAACACAAAAAATTAAAATAATTAAAATCATGAATATTAAAGACTGATTTAGGCATGAAAATTAAATTAAGGAATTCTAGGCGTCACAGAATATGGTTTAAGAAAAGTCTGTACATTTTGATTTATCTGAACTTGAATAAACTGCAGTGGTCTTCGAAACTAATTTGGTGGACAACCCAAACGAATGGTGGGTTGATACGGGTGCTACTTGCCACATATGTTCTGATAAAGAAATGTTCTCCACATATACTCCAATATCTGGGAGAAAGCTTTTCATGGGAAACTCGGCTACGTCAACGTTTTGGGAATTATAATGGTGGTGTTAAAGATGACATCGGGCATGGATGTGACAGTCGTGGATGTGCTTCTTGTTCATGAAATAAGAAAGAATTTGGTTTCAGGACCGTCTTTGGTTAAACATGGGTTTAGGCTTGTATTCGAGTCTAATTAGTTTGTATTAATGACAAAGAATGGTAATTTTTTGGGAAAAAGATATTTCTATGAGAGAATTTTCAAGTTGAAAGTAATTGCAGTTCACCGCAACTTTGATGGAAATTAAATTAAAATTCTATTTATTTCCTTGAGTGTTCTATTTTATGGCACGTTCGTTTAAGACACGTAAATTTTAATACTCTGCGATGTTAAATGAATTTTGATTTATTGCTTAGGTATAACATTGATCCAACACATAAATATTAAGTATGAAATGAAGAAAAAATGACCAAAGAGCATTTCCATTCTATTGAAAGATGTACAACTCCTCTAGAATTGATTCACACCGATATGGGAGACTTAAAATTTCTGCAAACTAGAGGAGGTGATATCACATTCATTGATGATTGTATGAAGTACTGCTATGTATATTTTTTGAAGGGTAAAGATGAAGCACTTGATGCGTTTAAATCTTATAAAACTGAAGTTGAAAATCAACTTGATAAACGAATTAAAGGTATTTTCAGTGATAGAGTAGGAAAAGCAAGATGAATGTAGAATATGCTTTAAAAATCTGAGAATCTTTGTTAAGAATGATGTTTGATTCTCATATTTAAGTTGTTTGAAAATATGGACAAGATATTTTATCATGTTGTGTGTCTTTTGGTTCAAATAATTGACAAGAACCATCAAAAGAAGTCAAAAACTCGAAAAAAGTACACTTTTCATTAAAAAGTGCTTCAAGCGCCTAGACACCACTGAAAGAGTGGGTGCCCGGTGAGCCAACTTGTGGCTAAGGGCTTTGATGACTCTTTGTATAAACAATCTTTTGTTTAATATAATTTACACTTTTATTAATGGCAATGACTTTATCTTTCTTCATATTGTTATATTGTGATATACTATTGTTGTTTTGATAAAGACCTTGAATATACTATAGTGTATGTAAGATGTGGTAGCACATAGGGATGGCTATCATGAAACACATCTTATAGTCACTGTATATTCTAAACTGTTCCTAGTCGATTGAGCCGTCCGATAATAAGGATAAGGATCGCTCGAGTTTGAGACTAGCATTTGCGAGTTGCTAGGCGCTAACCAAAATCTATTGGTTCTTGCAGGCACTATCAGTGATACCTAGGGAATCATGGGGCGATGTTGCTAGGCGCTCTTACCATGATTCGATAGGAAAGTCGAAAATTGTTGTTTCGAGTCACAAGGAGTTGTGAGCCCACGGCTAGCTGTATCCCTGAACCATTGAGGGTCACACAGAGTAATGGATTTTTAATCCCCGTTGAGATAGTTAAATTTAAAGAGTTAAATTTAATGAACAAAGAAGTGGGACTTCTTATTTAAGAGTAGAGGAGTAAGATTTCCTAAAATGACATAGAGATGGGCATTTTTGGAAATCACTGAATTCGGATTCAGAAAATTTATCTTGACTCTAAAAGATGCAGAAATGGTTTCTGTGCACATTGGTGAAATTGGTTTATCAATCTGAGTCACGATGAATTTTATATTAATTTCTGAACATGCGGGTTTTGCTTGTCAGGCTTGAACTTATAACTAATGGGCCTTAAGCTGTTAGCAGCCCACATTATAAATAAGTTATCGCAGTACAGAAATTACACAACACAACACAGGTCACAAAATAATTTTCGAAAACCCTGTTTTTCTTAAGTGTGGCCGCCGCCCCCTCCCCTCTGCTCGGGAACAAATCCAGCCTGTGAATTTTGAATTACAGTCTGGTTTAACGGATCATATTCGTTAATTCTCTTCGTAGAAACTTCTGATAGATTTTCTAGTGCAATCTATCAGAGGGATTAAATCTCTGTTCATGGACCTGATTGAAGAACAGTTCGTCCATCAGTTCCAGGGATATACAACAAGAGCAGAGCAATCTGTTGGTGTCCATAATCTCGATTCGAGATTGGAGGTAAAAAATTTATAATTGTTATTTAATTTTTACACACACAATTTAATCGTAAAGTTTTGATACCCATTATGGAATCGTTCCATATAAAATTTTTAAACTTCCGCTGCACCGGGTATCAATCTTGATTGATCTGATCGCAGTTATCCAACAGTGGTATCAGAGCAAGGTTGCTCAGATCAAGCGATTAAATTAATCGATTGTACAAAAATTTTCAAGCCTCGATTTTTGAAAAAAAATAAATTTTTTTTAAATTAAAAATTTTTCGGGCAAAAACACGGGCAGCGATTGGATCGCAGCCCAGGGGGCAGCGATCGTCGCTGCCCGGCCCGAGCCCCTTTGGGGCGCGGGCAGCCCGAGGAGCGTCCCAGGCGGCCCGCGGAAAAATTAATTTTTAATTTTTAAATTAAAATTTTAATATGTTAAAATTCTATTTTTGGTCCGATCGAAAATTGTTTTTGATTGGTCCACGAGGCGTCGGATCGAATTGTTCGAGTTCAAAAATTTTAAAATTGATTTTTGGATAAATTTGAATTTTTGGAAAATTTATAGATTTTATCCGTTAAATCATATTTTATGAAATTAATTATTTTTGGTACAATTGATGATAAGATATGATCTTATGGAAATATTGAGTAAAATATGATTTTATGTATAAAATTGGATTTTATATGTAAAATATGATTTTATTTGATAAAAAGATAAAATATGATTTTGTATGTAAAATAAGATTTTATATATGAAATATGATTTTATCCTTTTAATTTAAATTACCATTGCATGTTATCCAATAAATTAATTTTGAATTAAATGTTATTGGATAAAGATGATCGATTGCCATGACCAATTTTGTAGGTGTATGTTAGGAATTTACATTTGTTTTTATTGTTGTTGGATTTATTAATGGGTCTGGTTTATGGTCCAATATGAATTGTCATATGTAATAAAAGTGGGCCTGGTTTATGGCCCGTTCCCACCCCTTAAAATGTATCCCCTACTTGTCATGGTTATTTATTGTAAATACATTAGACTTAGTGGGAGATGAAGATTTGAAGACGGAGGTGGGCCCAGCAGACAATAAAGACAGAAGAAATGTAAATTGGAAGCACAATGTAATAGAATTGCATTGCATACCTGCATATAACCTAGGATTGGACTAAGACTCGTGATTGGCAACCACGGGTCGATTAGAAATGGAATCGATCATCCTATATAATATATGATATTATTGTTGTATGCATGTTTTAGACAAAATTGTGTGAATCCGGCAAGCATACAAAATTTTTAAAATGATGAGACAAATTTTCAAAATTAAAATCCCTCATTTTAAATATGATTTAAAATTGATATCAAGATAAATAAAGGAAATTTAAAATTGTTTAAATGTTCCTACCTTCCATCAACGATCAATGTATGAGATGCTACCCGCGGATACGGTCCGACTCATATTATTGGGGGGGCCCGTTCGTCGGAAAGCTGTACATTGGATCGACACATGTTGTAAGTTGGGTGGAACTCCCATGGGATCGGCTCATATTATTGGGGGATCCACATGGCGACCGTCCATCACAACTTAATATTGATGGGTCATCTTGACATGTCACAATAAACGGCGTCATATTATTGGGCCCTTATTGGACATGAGGTAAAAACGTGGAGGTTGCTTTGGAAGCAATTGGGCTCTACCTTTTGAAAATTATGGTTGGCTGATATTATTCGGGACCATAGTTTGTCAATTGGACTCCATGTTCTCACTAAGGAAAACAGTTTCCCGTTTTCACTAGAGGGTAGTGAAATCGTTAAAATAGTGGGAGTGAGATTCATAAAATAAATTTCGCCTATTTTATGTCTTAGTAAATTAATTAAACAATCACTGATTATTGTCTGTTTCTTTTCAGTATTTCATAAAGATGAATTCGCGTAATCCACTATTCTCTATCCTCGAACAAAATAAATTGACTGGCGCAAACTATACGGAATGGTTCCGTAAGTTGAAGATTGTCTTGACTTCGGAGAAGATGCTCTACGTGTTAGAAAAATCTCCTCCGAAGGAAGCACCAGCTGATGTAAGTCCAGAAGAGTTGGCCAAACTTGATACATGGTGGGACCATGATATCAAGGCCAAATGCTATATGCAAGCATCGATGTCTGATGAACTCTAGAGGCGATTTGAGGACACCGTGAATGCTGCTGACATTCACGTGCAACTCAAGGAACTTTTTGGGGCTCAATCGAGAGCTGAAAGGTTTGCCACTGTAAAAGAGCTAATGACGTGTCGCATGCGTGAAGGGACTTCGGTCCGTGATCATGGGGTACGAGTGATTTGGCTCATACAGAAGTTGGTAACGCTTGAATTGGTGTTGGAGCATGAACTCAACGTGGACTTACTACTTCTATCTCTTCCTTCTTCGTTTGATGGATTTGTGGTGAATTTCAATATGAACAAGATAGAGGCCTCCCTTGAAGAGATGGTCAATATGCTTGTAACATATGAATCCACTTTAAAGAAGGATAAACCGGTTTTCTTGGTGGGCTCCTCTTCTTCTGCTAAGAAGGGGCCAAGTACAAAGGGTAAGAAACGTTCTGCCCCACCCAAGAAAACCGAACCCGAGAAGAAGTACAAGACAAAGGCTTCAAACATGGAAAAGTCCAAGGATGTTTGCCATTACTGCAAGAAGCCCGGTCATTGGAAACGTAACTGCAAGGAATATCTAGAGCAGTTGCGAACTGCGAAGGGTATGTTCTATATTGAAATAAATGTTTCACTTAATACTACTTCTTGGGTATTGGATACCGGATGTGGATCTCACATTTGCAATGATTTGCAGGTGATGACAAGAAGTCGCAGGCTTAGAATGGGTGAGACCCAGCTGAGGCTCGGAAATGGTTCCAGAGTTGAAGCTAAAGCTGTGGGAGATGTTTATTTAATTTTGCAGAACAATTTTAAGTTACTTTTGAGAGACGTTTTATTTGTTCCAGATTTAATTAAAAACATTATTTCTGTTTCTATGCTTGATAGAGATGGTTTTTCTTGCAATTTTGTGAATGGAATTTGCAATATTTACAAGAATGAATGTTTGATTGGAAATGGACAACTTGAAAACGATCTATATAACTTAAAATTAAAAGACGTTCCAATAAATTATGTTGATAAACAGTAACAACAAACAAAAGGAAAATCGATAGTCAAAACCCGGCAAACCTTTGGCATGCTAGGCTAGGTCATATTTCCTCAAGGAGGATGAACAAGCTAGTGGGAGAGGGCATGTTTGATATGTCTGATATTAACTCTCTACCTACTTGTGAATCCTGCCTGAAAGGAAAAATGACTAAATCTCCTTTTAAGGGGAAACTTGAGCGTAGTCAAAATCTGTTGGATTTGATCCATACAGACGTTTGTGGTCCATTTAGAATTGGTACTCAATATGGCCACACCTACTTCATTACCTTTACTGATGATTATTCAAGGTATGGGTATTTATATTTAATGAAATATAAGTCTGAAGCATTTGAAAAGTTCAAAGAATTCAAGGCTGAAGTAGAAAACAAGCTAGGTAAAAGTATTAAAGCACTTCGATCGGATCGAGGTGGAGAATACTTAAGTACCGAGTTTTTGGACTATCTGAAAGAGAATGGGATTCTCTCTCAGTGGACTCCTCCTATGACACCACAGCTGAATGGTGTATCGGAGCGTCGTAATCGAACTTTGTTGGACATGGTTCGATCCATGATGAGCTTCACTGAGCTTCCACCTTCGTTTTGGGGCTATGCGCTTGAAACGGCGGTATTGTTGTTGAACAACGTTCACACCAAAGCAGTGGACGAAACACCATACGAGTTATGAAATGGCAAAGCTCCTAAGTATTCGTACTTAAGGATTTGGGGATGTCCTGCTTACGTAAAGCAGACAGTGGGAGATAAGTTGGATAGTCGATCCACCTTATGTTATTTTGTAGGGTATCCGAAGAATTCAATCGGATATTATTTCTATCATCCTGCTGAAACAAAGGTGTTTGTTTCAAGGAATGCCACCTTCTTGGAGAAGGAGTTCTTATTGGATAAGAAAGGCGAGATGATGGAACTCGAAGAAATTCGAGAAGAACCCGAAATACAAAATAACGATCCTACACCTCAGGAACCATTGATAGACATGCCTATACCTAGAAGATCCGAGAGGACTTCTAGACCTCCTATTCGATATGGTCTTCTTCTTGAAGGGGATCAAGATGAACCCGATGTTGGATGTGATCCAAGAAACTTCAAGGAAACAATTTCTGACGCGGATTCAAATTTATGGCTTGAAGCTATGCAGTCGGAAATAGATTCGATGCATACAAACCAAGTTTGGTCTTTAGTAGATCCTCCCAATGGAATTGTTCCAATAGGGTGTAAATGGATCTACAAGACAAAGCTTGGGCCTGATGGTAAGGTATTGACCTACAAGGCGCGATTGGTGGCGAAAGTTTATACTCAAAGACAAGGAGTTGACTATGATGAAACCTTTTCACCAGTTGCAATGTTCAAGTCCATAAGAATCCTTATTGCCATAACTGCTTGGTATGACTATGAGATATGGCAAATGGATGTGAAAACTGCATTTCTTAATGGAAACATTAAGAAAGAGATCTATATGACGCAGCCTGAGGGATACACATCCATGGGAAGCGAGCATAAGGTATGCAAGCTTCAGATATCAATCTATGGTCTAAAACAAGCATCAAGAAGTTGGAACCAGAAATTTGATGAAACAATAAAGGATTTTGGTTTCATCAAAAACCCGGAGGAACCATGCGTGTACAAGAAAGTAGTTAAGGATGCTGTGACATTCTTAGTACTTTATGTTGATGACATCCTACTCATTGGGAATGATGTAGGGATGTTGCAGTCAACAAAGATATGGTTATCAGGTAGATTCTCGATGAAGGATTTGGGTGAGGCATCCTATATTCTAGGGATACAGATCTATAGAGATAGATCTAAGAGAATGATAGGACTTACTCAAGCTACTTACATCGAAACCATATTGAAAAGGTTTTCAATGGACGGGTCCAAGAGAGGACATCTACCTATGTGTCATGGAGTTTCTCTATCCAAGTCTATGTGTCCCAAGACTGATGAAGAGATAGAGAAAATGACACATGTATCATATGCGTCAGCCATAGGTAGTATCATGTATGGGATGATATCTACCAGACCGGATGTAGCATTTGCTCTGAGTGTCACGAGCAGATATCAAGCTAATCCCGGTCAAATGCATTGGAAAACCGTGAAGGACATTCTTAAGTACTTACGAAGGACTAAGAATATGTTCATGGTATATGGAGGAAGAGAACTAAAATTGGAAGGCTATACCGACTCTAGCTTCCAAAGTGACGTGGATGACTCGAAGTCAACCTCTGGATTTGTGTTCATGCTCAATGGCGGTGCTGTCTCTTGGAAGAGTTCTAAGCAGGACACCACAGCGGATTCCACCACTGAGGCAGAATACATTGCAGCATCAGCTGCTGCTAAAGAGGCCGTTTGGATGAGGAATTTCGTCCAAGAGTTGGGCGTCATTCCTGAAGTTGTTGGTCCAGTCCCAGTGTACTGTGACAACACGGGTGCCATTGCTTAAGCAAAGGAACCAAGGTCTCATCAAAGATCCAAACACGTACTGGGGAAATACCACATCATCCGGGAGATTGTGGAAAGAGGAGACATCACTGTCGAAAGAGTGGCCTCTGCAGACAATATCGTTGATCCACTTACTAAGCCCTTGCCAGGACCATTATTTGACAAACATCGCGAAGCAATGGGTCTACGTAGTATGACTAGTTGGCTTTAGGGCAAGTGGGAGATTGAAAGAGTGGGTGCCCGGTGAGCCAACTTGTGGCTAAGGGCTTTGATGACTCTTTGTATAAACAATCTTTTGTTTAATGTAATTTACACTTTTATTAATGGCAATGACTTTATCTTTCTTCATATTGTTATATTGTGATATACTATTGTTGTTTTGATAAAGACCTTGAATATACTATAGTGTATGTAAGATGTGGTAGCACATGGGGATGGCTATCATGAAACACATCTTATAGTCACTGTATATTCTAAACTGTTCCTAGTGGATTGAGCCGTCCGATAATAAGGATAAGGATCGCTCGAGTTTGAGACTAGCATTTGCGATGCAGAGTACCACGTTTCATTGGTAAGGAACATAGAGATGTTCGAAGCATGCAAATGGATATTCATACGATGAATGATCAAACTACCCTATCCGGACTTTCCAAGTGGTTATCACTTATCGAGTGAATAAAGTCCGCGGTTTTGGTTGTACACCATTAGTCCTTACTACTCGAAACATCATTGAGACTCTATATGCTAGTACTGTGCTTTGACTCGTTTACCGACTCTATTGGGGTCATCAGGTGTCGGGATTGGGTACAGTTACAACACATATAGGAGTCGATGCTTTGTTGTCAAGGATTCACCACATACTTGCGAGTGTGGATATCCTATGCGATCTGAGGAGATATTAGTGTGACGAATCTCTGGCCAGAGTACATGATGTGTTTTAAGAAATGGTTTCTTAGTAGAACATGCGATGTCACTATTTGATCTTCAAGATGTATTGCATAGTTATCGAATCTCGAACGACTCTCGATTTACCAATGGTTGTTGATTCGATCGGGATATATGGATGAAGGGACCGTACTGTACGCTAACCAAAATCTATTGGTTCTTGCAGGCACTATCAGTGATACCTAGGGAATCATGGGGCGATGTTGCTAGGCGCTCTTACCATGATTCGATGGGCAAGTCAGAAATTGTTGTTCCGAGTCACAAGGAGTTGTGAGCTCACGGCTAGCTGTATCCCTGAACCATTGAGGGTCACACAGAGTAATGGATTTTTAATCCCCGTTGAGATAGTTAAATTTAAAGAGTTAAATTTAATGAACAAAGAAGTGAGACTTCTTATTTAAGAGTAGAGGAGTAAGGTTTCCTAAAATGACATAGGGATGGGCATTTTTGGAAATCACTGAATTCGGATTCAGAAAATTTATCTTGACTCTAAAAGATGCAGAAATGGTTTCTGTGCACATTGGTGAAATTGGTTTATCAATCTGAGTCACGATGAATTTTATATTAATTTCTGAACATGCGGGCTTTGCTTGTCAGGCTTGAACTTATGACTAATGGGCCCTAAGCTGTTAGCAGCCCACATTATAAATAAGTTATCGCAGTACAGAAATTACACAACACAACACAGGTCACAAAATAATTTTCGAAAACCCTGTTTTTCTTAAGTGTGGCCGCCGCCCCCTCCCCTCTGCTCGGGAAAAAATCCAGCCTGTGAATTTTGAATTACAGTCTGGTTTAACGGATCAAATTCGTTAATTCTCTTCGTAGAAACTTCTGATAGATTTTCTAGTGCAATCTATCAGAGGGATTAAATCTCTGTTCGTGGACCTGATTGAAGAACAGTTCGTCCATCAGTTCCAGGCATATACAACAAGAGCAGAGCAATCTGTTGGTGTCCATAATCTCGATTCGAGATTGGAGGTAAAAAATTTATAATTGTTATTTAATTTTTACACACACAATTTAATCGTAAAGTTTTGATACCCATTATGGAATCGTTCCATATAAAATTTTTAAACTTCCGCTGCACCGGGTATCAATCTTGATTGATCTAATCGCCGTTCTACATCAACCACCTTGCCAAAGCCTAGACACCTAGGCGCCACCCAGCTAAAGCCTAGGTCGAATCCCAGGCGCATAGGCGCTACTTTTTACTTCTTTCTTTTTTTTTTTTTTTTCTCTTTTCCGAGCTTCTTTACGCTTGATTTCAATTCATTAGGTTTCAAAGTTTCCAACATAAGACATAGACAGAATAAAGTTGAAGCTAGAGTACAACTCTATTTCATTAAAACGAATTTGACCTACATATGTTTCTTATGAAATACGGTAATTGTCTTTCAAAATAAACGACATTCGTTTTTAAAAAACTCTAAATTACAAAATTAGACGAACATCAACATGATTTTCGAACCCTCAAATATAATTAACGAAAATTGAATACATAAATATACGGATGTAAAAAATAAATGATATTTTCGAGTTTGAAAATGTGTATATCCTCTTCTCTTATTTTTTTTTTCCATTATATGAAAATACGAATCTTCTTGTAGACCTGGGAAAAGCCTTGACTATGTTATATATAAATCAAACAGAGGACTAGTATGCGCGAATCATCCGCCAAAGAGATGGTACAAATGAAATTGAGAAGGAAACGTCATCGCTGACGTAGGGTGGACTTCTCTCTTCTTCCGATTATTATCTCAATTTCCACGAAATTATTCAGCTTCGCATATAAATTGTATGATTCTTGATCAATTGAATTCAATTCAATTCGGAGAAGAGTCAAAATCTTTCCATCCCAAAAATGGCGGAGGGTATCAGTTCATCCGCAGCTGCCACCGCCGCTGCTGCGGCGAAGAGGCGTTCCTTGTGGCCTTCCGTGCTACGTTGGATACCGACTTCCACCGATCACATCATCGCCGCCGAAAAACGGCTGCTCTCTATTGTCAAGTAAAATTTTTCAACGACAATTCGTTTTGGTATTTTCATGGTGTGAACGTGATTTTTTGCTTTGGGTAATGTAATGATTTCGATTTCGTAGGACTCCTTACGAGCAAGAATTAGTTAACATCGGGTCAGGGCCGCCGGGGTCGAGAGTCCGGTGGTTCCGGTCGGCGAGCGATGAGCCAAGGTTTATCAATACGGTGACATTTGATAGCAAAGAGGGTTCTCCAACGCTCGTGATGGTGCATGGTTATGCTGCTTCTCAAGGCTTCTTTTTCCGTAATTTCGATGCGCTTGCCAAGCATTTCAAAGTCATTGCCATCGATCAATTGGGGTAGGTCCTGTTTATTCTTATATATATATATATATATATATATATATATATCTTGGACTGTGTGGGTTCATGATTATTGGCTTCGCACGATTCATTTCGGCCTTCTCCAAATTTGATTGAGAACCATACGACTGACAGATTCAAGCTACAAAGAAGTTGCTGTGCATAATTAATTCGCAACTGGGGATAACCTAAACAATGACTAATCTTAAAGGAATACGGTCAATCGTTTATTGAACTTTTGCATTCCACTCATCTTTGTTTTCTCCTTTTGTTTACAGCTGGGGTGGATCAAGTAGGCCGGACTTCACGTGTAAAAGCACTGAAGGTTCGTTGTTGTAGTGTCCAGCTAGTCTGAGTATGGTGCTAAATTTATAATTTGTTCCCTGTTTTACATGGTCTGTACGATGTTATTCAGAAACCGAAGCATGGTTCATCGATTCATTTGAAGAATGGCGCAAAGCGAAAAATCTAAGCAACTTCATTTTACTTGGGCACTCCTTTGGGGGTTATGTTGCCGCCAAATATGCGCTCAAGGTATTCAACCTTTTTTCTTGTATGATAAACACAGGATAGATATAAGAAATTGTTGGTGGAGGTGGTTTTTTCTTATCATTGTTGATGGTTATACAATGCTTTTGCAGCATCCTGAGCATGTCCAACACTTGATCTTAGTAGGACCTGCTGGATTTACCTCGGAAACAGAACATCGATCCGAGTGGCTTACGCAATTTAGGGCCACATGGAAAGGTGCAATCTTAAATCATCTATGGGAGTCGAATTTTACCCCTCAGAAGATTGTAAGGTATCTACTCTTTCTAACCTTGGCCTAGCTATCTGCTACGGTACTTCAAAATGGAACAACCTATTGTTTTATTTATTTATTTATTATTATTTTTAAACCTGATACTGTTTGCTATACTTGCTCTGAGATCTTCATTTTTCTTGGATTACTCGCAACTTCAATGTTTACACCTAGTCCCTCCACCATGTTACAGAGTTTGTAGCATGCACATGCCATAATATTTTGGTGTGATGAACTTCATGAAGTTGGGGTTTTCTTTTTTTTTTTTAAAATTAGCCTGCTAACTTTATAAGTTTTAATCGAAATTATACCCAAAGTCTTTTGAGTTTGCGACTGATGCTTTAACGATTGGATGTCTCGCATGCTTTTCCAGCCTAATGATTTACTTTATAAGTTTAAATTGAAATTATACCCAAGTTCATTATGGACTCGATTTTATATGATATTGCAGGGGTTTAGGTCCTTGGGGTCCAGATCTGGTACGGAGATATACTAGTGCTCGGTTTGGTGCATATGCAAGTGGAGATGTGTTGACTGATGATGAGTCGAGATTACTTACAGGTAGCTTAGTGATTACCATTTTCTTTCCATAACTTTGTTGAATTGTCCTAATCCAGATTTTTTTTGTCCATTTATAGATTATGTATATCATACACTGGCAGCTAAAGCTAGTGGCGAACTGTGCTTGAAATATATATTCTCCTTTGGAGCTTTCGCCAGGATGCCTCTTTTACACTGGTTAGTTGCTTCCTAGCATTCATTTGTTTTGTGTGAGTGGAAAAATAGTAGGATCTTAGACTTTGGGAAATTTATTCAAATTTTTACAAAACTTATATATGTTTCTTCATTTGAGGAACACGAACAAGTTATAACATTCATTTGTCACTTATAGTTCATTCGCTTACTTATAGTTCATTCGCATATTGATCCGCATAATGAACTTCAAAAACCACAACTTACAATTAAATCCTAAGAAATTTTCGGTATATTTTGCACCGTTTCATTCACCATCTCGAAGAGTAGACACGATGAGTCGACATTTAGGTGTATAAAGAAGCTGTTGCCTCTTTTTGGTGCAGTGCTTCTGAATGGAAAGTGCCAACAACATTCATATACGGTGTCGAAGATTGGATGGATTACAAAGGAGCACAAGCTGCTCGCAAGAGAATGAAGGATGTTCCGTGTGAGATCATAAGGGTTCCTCAAGTATTTTTCGCCATTTCCCTTGCTTCAGATATAAAATGCGTTTCCTACAATGACTTCCTCTTCGGTTTTGTGCTATCTGAATGTTTTCGTGTAACTGAATTATCCTCATCTATCAACACAGGCTGGTCATTTTGTCTTCATAGACAACCCGTCTGCATTCCATTCCGCTGTAAACTATGCTTGTCGCAAGTTTTTCTCACCAGAAAAGGGCGGTCACAGTCTCTCAGAAGGCCTGCAATCTGTTTGAAGGGCAGTGTTTGTGGCTTATTCCTATTCTTTTACTTAAATTAATAGAAGTGGCTAACATGTATCTTGTAAGAATTTGTCTCTCTTTTTGTTACGACAGCATTTTACATAATTTTGTAATGTATTCTTGCATTTTGTATCACTAGCATAGGGACTTTATTTATATGTAATTAGTACTAAAAATTAGTAAATATGAGTTTTGAATAAATAATTAAAATACAACTAAATTAAGGTTAAGTTTGAATACGAAAGGATTTGAAATCCATGGATTTAAATGCATCTTCATTGTTTAAATAAATTTTTGTTTAAAAAAAATCAATTCATATTTATATTTATTTACAATATACTTGAGCTAATCACAATGGATTTCATATGCTTAAAATGTTGGAATCATTTGAAATGAATTGTGTGATTTCATATGCTTAAAATGTTGGAATCATTTGAAATGAATTGTGTGAAAATAAGTAGAAGATTGATTTGAGTTTCCATTAATGAAGTTATTTAACAATGATAATAAATTGAAATTCATAGGTTTTAAATGAATTAATCCAAATGCAACCTAAAATGTTTATAAACCATATATTTAGGAAACAAAATAGTAATAATTTATAAATGATAAAAAAAACATCTTATGTATCTTTTGTGGTGAATTTTTTTTCTAGAATATCGAAACACGGAGTTCTTCATAATAAGTCCTACATGAGAAAATTATTGGTTTTATCATCAAATAATAATGTTGGGGATCGATAGCGATTGTAGAGAGGGGGGGGGGGGGGGGGGGGGGGGGGGATACACACGCTTAAAATTCGGAGCTCAATCTCCTACGTCACCCCTTCTTCCTCATGGGAAGGATACACTAGAAGACTTTAACTATTACAACGTCTGCAATACACCGGATCCTTGAAGTAAACTAAGTTTCCTTCGAACACCGGTTTGGATTTGAGTGTAGAGGGAGAGGGAGGGGGAAGGGGGGGGGGGGGGGGTTGATTACACACGCTTAAAATTCTTTGCAAATATTGAAGAGATTAAGTAAATGTTAGTCTACTCAATCTGTTTTTCTCAGCTTCCTATATGAAAAAGAACTACTGTAAATAGTGCGGAAATGGCTCTCTAACAATTAGGTGATAATGTTGAAAGTATGATGCAATGCAATAAAGATATCAGAGTTTTTTTATGGATGTTCGGAGCTCAATCTTCTACGTCACCCCTTCTTTCTCATGGGAAAGATACACTAGAAGACTTTGACTATTACAACGTCTGCAATACACCCGATCTAAGTTAGGACTTATTACTGCCTAAAGTGGAACTCCTAGATTTACAAAGATAAGATTCTAAGCTCTTATCAAGCTTCTTCGGTTGATGATGATTGTAGCTAAGCTTTTTAAAGCTTAGATGCTCAAATCCTTGAAGTAAACTAAGTTTTTTTCGAACACCGGTTTGGATTTGAGTAACCCTTGAAGGATCTCTTGAAGATCAGATAGGCTTCTGCTTTAGCGAAGGGTTGTATGAGCAGTCGAATATTCAGAGAGTTCGTGTGCTTAAGATACTTAGATAATTGTGTTGGTTCTGCTCTTCGTATTTTCTTCTAAATAAGCTCTTGATATTTATATCTTCGAATAGCAACGTCTCTATTGCTTTGTTAAAAGAACCTTTCAAGATGGTAGCCTGAAACATCTAATCATGTAGGTAGATGACAGACTAGCTTCCTCTTTAGATGGAGCGAAACTTGCTAGTATTCTGAATGTCTGTTCTGCAGTTGCTATAATGTCCATTTAATGTGTCTTCACATTAAATGTTATTTATGGCTATCAAAGCTTTATCGGCTAGCTTCTTAAATGCTTGTCCTTTCGCATTTAAGTCGTCTTGTCAAGTTATGAGATCGGTCTTGTACTTCGGTTGACATATACTCTGATACAAGAGATCGGTTGATGTTTGAAGATCAGCTGATATGTGAAAGCTAGTGGTCGCTGATATCTGCCAGTAGGTTGACATCTGTCGGTAGACGTTGTTTATGTTTTACAAGGTAAATGCGGCTATACTATAATAATGATATATTGTTTTGTTATCACCAAAAGTCAGGATTCAAAAATTTTCTCTTTTTGGTGATGACAAAACCTAAGCCCCGAAAATCATAGCAAGCGACAAGAGGAAATGAATTCATTGCGAAGATGAATTGCATTGATACATAAATGTTACAATCAATCTTAAAAACGCAATAAAATCTTATTACACCTACGTTGATGAGATAAGGAAATTATACCTGTTGTACCGATTATTGCATTTGCTGTGGAACTTCTCGTTTATGTCATTCTGTGTCAACTGATTTTCTGGATCCTTCCTCCTTTTTGACATCGCTACGATTGAGGTGAGAGATTATTTCTCCAAGTTAAGAACCTATAGTGGGCTTGAAATGAGTCAATGCAGGAGGAAATGTGAGCGGTTAGATCAGCTTGAAGAACCAAAATCTTGGCAGTGGTATGCTCATTTGTATGACGAACAGTATGTGAGACTTTGTCTGCAACTGTTTCCATAGCGTGGAGATTTTGTTGTTTGTAGTTCCTTAATTCAGTGACAAATCAGCTGATCTCATAAGATAGTCCATTGAGGCGAGACATAATAGCAGATCTTGAACTTGCAATGCCAACATCTTATCCTTGAATATGGTTGCTAAGGCTCTGTATTGTTGAGCGAAGATTCTCAATGATACTCTCCAGATCATAATCCGGAGATTCCAAAGCAACAAGAGAGACTGGAGTTGGTTTGGCTGTGAGGCTGATGTCTTCAGCGTCTGAGGCATTGATGGCAATTTCTTGAGTATCGGCAAGAGTCTTAACAGGTGATGAAATGATTTTCTCAGTAGTTGGTGTTGTCAGGGTGATGTTGAATATCCTGTCGGCCTGATAAGAAGGATCGGTAGAAGGAGCTTCTTCAATAGTTGTTTTGGGTGAAGAGTCAGTAGACTGGGTCTCATGAGGAGAGGATGTTGGCTGAGCTACCTCAAAATCGTATAGGGACTTCAAAACTTCTGAAACAGAGGTGAGAGGAATCTCAGGTAGAGAGTCATCAGTAGCAGCTGTGATTGTGTTGAATGGTCTAGATTCTGAAAAAGCAGGATGACATGACGTTGTCGGTTCCTTGGAGGTGGACGCTAATGTCGTATAGGACAACGAAGATTCATATTGTGTTGCAAGAAATTCATGTTCTTCGGGTGTGAAGATGAAATCGGGGTGTTCTGATTCATCGTGAGAGTCCAGGATTGGTAGCATTGCCTTAACTTCTTGAAGATACATTTGAATGTAGTCATTGGTCGGTTGAGGAATGTAATGCTTCAACCGATATTCTCTCAGAAATGTACCAGTGACATCTACTGATTGCTTGAGACGTAATATAACTTAACAATCGTCTTTGGCAGTCTTGCTCATAAGTTGAAAGTTCTTTTCTCTTTGGGAGAAAATATAGCGAGCGAGGCTATCGCGAAGTTGGACATCAACCAGTTCGAATCGGTTGAGAGAGGTGTCAAGATGAGAAGTTGTTGTGAGAACAAACATCTTATCCTCCAATTTCTCAAGGTATTCCAATTTGTTTTCATTCAGAATTTGAGAGTATGAGATTTTTGTCCGATAGTCGAACCATTCATCAAATTCTCTGAGTCTGAAGCGAACTGCTTTGAGAATACCAGAGATGATGAGCAATACTTCCATTTTTGCTGCAGACGAAGCTTGAGGTGGAGGTACAAAAATGCCTTTGCCTTTGCCTTTGCCTTTGCCTTTGCCTGGAAGATCAGTCATGGTGTTGTTACCAGATTTATAAAGTAATGACTCGACAATATTTATGCCTTTGAAGAGATGAACTTGAGAGCTGATGAGAGTAGCAGTGCAGGTAAGCACTGCGTCGGTCGATGGAGTAGTTTATGTGTTTTTGGCAACCGAGTTTGGAGCAAATGTAACTGTAGTGCTCTCAGTTAGTGTAGGTGTCATCTTGAGAGGCGATAAAGCTGGAGCGACAGTTGTAGGCAAATTACTTTGAGAAGTACATCCAGCAACTGCCGATGAGATAGCTGGAACCATTGATGCTGCAACTGAAACGACCCTAACTACTTCTTATAATTAATGATTAAATAAAATAAGGGTTTTCAAAAAATTTCGGCATGACCTATCTGATTATATAATGACCCACCTGTCACAGACAACAGATTTAAAATGCAACAACAATACGAAATAAACCAGACTGAGAACTGAACGATAACCGGAGAAAAATATTCGACCTTCCAAAAGTCCAAAAATCATATACTTTGATACTTATATGCCCAAAGACGATCATTAAATCTTTACGTTTACATTAATCCAAGTAACAAAATAAAAGACTATAAAATTTTAAAATAAACTTTTGCGGAAGACTGACATGGTCAGAGTGATGTGTCGTGCCCGCATCGCAGTCCGCTTGATAGTCCTGCCCCTCAATCTCCATGATAACATAAACCTGCACCAAGTAGATGTAGTGAGCCTAGAGACCCAAAAAGAATATGAGGTGAAATAACGAGGGTTTAAATGTACATGCTTAATACTTAAAATACTTGTACTTAATATACCTTGAAACTTACTCCGAGGTGTTGAATGGTAAATGAGAATGAGATGTAATTCATGAAATGAACTCACACATTCAAACTTGAGAAATTTCTTAAAATTTATTTAATCTCATGCATGACTGAAACTGAATATAAACTAATCCGAGTCAAAATAAGATTGAACTGTAACTGAAACTGAAAATGTAACTGTAACTGAAAATGTAACTGTGAACTTAGATCCTTGAATTGTGACTCTGTGATTTCGATCTCGATCATGGTTGTAGTGCAATATGCCGCAAGGAAGTCCGGATATCTTTCAACCCGTCTTGCCCTATGAGTGGTATGGGAAGCCAAGATTTCTCCCAGCCCGTCCATACGCATGAATTTTTGGTAAGGGAAGTCAAGACGTCTCCCAGCCCGTCCAAACACATGAATTTTACTGTAGTCACAACCAACTCACTTCGTTCATAAAAATATTTTCTTTCATTCTTTTCTTGACTCGACTCAAAGATATAACATGCATTTATGGAAATGTCTCTCTTTGAAAATATTTACTCAATTATTCGATTTATGAAATAAATAATTCAAGATGGTTGACAAGGATGGTGATTTAGGTGGAAAACCATAGCTAAGATTCTAGATATTACTTTTGGCACTTAGGACGTATCCCGAGCAATCCTCTTGTAATGCTTAAAACATGCTCATTTCTTAATCAAAACGACTTCCGCTTGAGAACACAGTTCCCATGTCCTCTATACTCACCTAGGATGTCATCCTCGAGGTACAAATCTTATCCAATAATTTCTGACAATAATGTTTCCGAGCAGCAACACTTAACTTCTAAAATTAGAACCTTAGCAATCAATAACCTAGAACTAGACCAAAACTTAACCGAATTGGTTCCCACTTGAAACGACCATTTCCTAACATCCTAGGCTATTTCTAGACTTGAGTCCTTAATCAAAAATATTAATGAAACCCTGTCATATACCACCATTCCCGGACAGCCTTGTTTCTTGACAGAATTCAGCGCCTGTTATTCTTACTTGGACCCTATTTTAGACCTTCAACCCATGCTCCTCTAAGTTTCAAGCCTATAAACTAACAACATGACCACTCCATAGACCTTTTCAAAACCACTAGTACAGATTTCCCCAAGCCTATCATGACTCGACAAGAACAGCCCCTGCCCCAGCCCCTTAAAAACCAATCAACCCAGCCCGAGCACTGTCCCCTGTTCCTGAAACCCGATCCCCTTCATGATAGTCATGTTTGTGTTGCTTATTTTAATATCGTTTTGTTGTTGTTTTGCATGCATTTACATGTTGTAATTTAGAATTTTGTTCTTTTTTTTATTTATCATGTATGCATAACATACTCCCAGATTTATTGTGTAGTACGTCGCATTTTACTGGAAAAAAGAGAAATTAAAGAACAAAAGAAGAAGATGCGCAACAAGAGAGGAAAAGATGGAAAAGCTATTGCGCAAGAGAAGAATTACGGAGCAGCAATGATCCAAAAATAATTTTTAATTATAGAGAGTTAAAATCCGATCTCCATCGTTCAGAATAAAATTTAGGATGTTTTGAAACTGCTGTCCAAATTTCAGCTCAATCCAACGGCTAGATCTCCGGATATGAATATTTCAAAATCGCTGCTCGCTAGGAGAAAAGTTGCTCGCTCGATCTTCAACATCTTGCCGATCGAGCGAGAGGTGCTATTCGGAAAAAAATATGTAATTTAGAAATTTTTATTTTTAAGGACTCTTGCCTTAATTAAAAGATATATCTCGAATTTCAGAGTTTGGGGGCATCATTCTGAATCATCTTTGGACGGCTAGAAGCTTGAAGAAACATCTTGGCGGCTAGGTTTTTCTTTTTTTTCTTAGATTTAAATTTCTTTCATGAATTTTTCTAGAAAATTCATGAATCGTTGTGGCTAAGTTTTAGTACTTTGTTGAGGAAGACGAACCCTTGAGTTATTTTATTTGTGAGATTCAAGTTTCAATTGTTTAATTCCAAATTGCGTATCAAGAGTTGTTTTGAATTGATTGTCTTGCTTGTATGTGAGATTATAGGCCTGTGATTTCATTATACAACTTATAGCTAAATTAGAATTCAAATCCGTAATTGTTTGAATCATCTAATTTGTGAAGCAACTATGATTAATATTTTCTGCTGTTGAATTTATTAAATCGTAGGAACAACAATTGACTAGATTAAATACAACCGCTGGTGTTTGTGTTGTCTAGCTTCATTAGTTTTACTCATTTGAATGCTACCGTGGATTTAAATCTAGATTGCTATTATCGGGTTAATTTATGGGGTAAGGGTTAATTTAGAATGTTGTTTTCTAATTAAATAAAATTAAGGTGAAACGGGAATTAAATTTCCAATGATGAATATTCAATGTGAATTAATTATTTTTTTTAGGGAATCGATGATCGAATGAATAATTTCAAGGGTGTAGTCGACCGATACCAAGTCTCGTTAGTTTATTGATCTTTCTTATTTTAATTCTTGCATAGTAGTTAGTAAAATTAAAAAAATCCCCTTTTATTATTTAAGTATTTTAAGAACACTATATAAATTTCACTTTTCTCGTGGGAACGATCCCTACTCTCACTGCTACATAATTTGTTTATCTGATTGGAGTCGGGTAATTTGGGCGCGACACGACTAAGCGCTACCAAATTTTGGCGCCGTTGCCGGGGACGGTGTTTAATTTATTTGTGTTCTTGTTTTTACTTATATTTTTTTATTCTTTCCCCAGTGCTTCTCGGGTTTGTTCATGCTTTCAGGTGACTCTTCAGAAGAAGAATTTCCATACGACCCAGAGATAGAAAGAACTTTGCATAGACAAAGGACAGAAGCTCATAAAAGACTACAAGAGGACGAGCGCATGGTTGAAGATCTGACAATAGCAATGACTGACAACGCCAATCTGAGCTTGAGACAACTGGGCACTCCTGATTTGAACCAGCAGCCCTTATGCATTACTTTTCCTACTTTAGAAGCTAATGCTACTTTTGAATTAAAATCTGGGCTAATACATTTGTTACCTTCATTCCATGGTCTTGCAGGTGAGGATCCTCATAAGCATTTGATGGAATTCCATGTGGTTTGCACGAGTATGAAACCCCATGTAGTCACAGAAGAGCAGATCCAATTGAGAGCCTTTCCTTTCTCTTTGAAGAGTGCTGCTAAGGATTGGCTGTACTATTTACTCTCTGGATCCATCACCACCTGGACAGAGATGAAGAGGATCTTCTTAGAGAAATATTTCCCAACTTCTAGAGCCACGAACATCCGGAAAGAAATCTATGGAATCAAGCAATACTCCGAAGAATCACTGCATGAATACTGGGAGCGGTTCAAAAAGCTTGTTGCTAGCTGTCCGCAACATCAGATAAGTGAAAACCTGTTAATTCAATATTGCTATGAAGGTTTGTTGCCTCATGATAGGAGTATGCTAGATGCGGCTAGTGGAGGAGTTTTTGTGGACAAAACTCCAGTACAAGCAAGGAATTTGATCGAGAACATGGCTGCTAATTCTCAGCAATTTGGCGCAAACAAAAGTGATTCTGCACCCAGACAAGTCAATGAGGTAAATGTTTCTTTCCTTGAACAACGGCTGATTGATCTGACGTCTCTTGTGCATCAAATGGTTGTAGGGAATGGACAAAATATGAAGGTTTGTGGAATTTGCACTGCAAAGGGACATGCAACTGACATGTGTTCCACGCTTCAAGAAGGATCTAGTGAGCAAGTTAATGCAGCAGGAGGATTTCCAGGGCCACCACAGAGAAGTTATGATCATTACTCGAACACGTACAATCCGGGTTGGAAGGATCATCCAAACCTCAGATATGGAAATCCTGCAATGAATCAGCCTGCACCTTCAATGAATCAACCAAATAATCAAGAATTCAGGACACAGTATCCTCCACAACCACAGCGTCCTCAAATTCCAACGCAAGGTGAGTTTTTAGAAAATATAGTTAAGGATCTTGCTACTAATACTGTCACTTTTCAACAGGAAACGAGAGCAAGTATCCAACACTTGAACACTCAGATGGGGCAGTTGGCTACCGCAATCAACAGGTTGAAGGCACTGAATTCTAACTGTCTGCCATCGCAGACAGTGGTGAATCCAAAGGTGAATGTGAGTGCAATCACATTGAGGCAACTACAAGAAAAATTCTAATCAACAACACTCAATCGACAACGGTTTTATGTCAAAACCGTTGTCTTTCACCCAATAACAACGGTTTTAATCAAAACCGTTGTCTTTGGGCATTTTCTCAATAAAAAAGACAACAGTTTTTTAAAAATCGTTGTCTTTTGGGGGCATAAGACAACAGTGTTTTAAAACCGTTGTCTATGACTGTTTATTTTGGGCCTACGACAACAGTTTTTATTGACTGTTGTCTATGAGCGGGTTTTTATGACCTACGACAACGGTTTTAATTAACTGTTGTCTATTAATGTGTTTTTGGGGGTCTACGACAACGGTTTTAAAAACTGTTGTCTTTTCTCTTTTTTTAATACATAAACGTACACGATTTTTTCTCTTCTTTTTTTAATTTATAATAATTAATAAATACATATACATATACGCTTAAGAGGATAGAACACGGAAAGGAAAGCTAAACCCAATCCGAAAATCCCTAGCCCCAACCCTCTTTTAATTTCTTTCCTTATTTTTTTAAAGGAACTTACGCAACTTTCTCTCTCACGATTCCCCCCAAAAACCCAACCCTAGCCTCCCACTTTTGCCGTCGATCCGCTGCCACTGAAGTGGGAAATCTGTTATTGGAGCTAAAATTTGGCTAGATCTGTCGTAAGCTTCGTTTTGATGCCAATATAACATGGAATCGCGACATGAAGCTTGGAATCCATCGCCCTGTTCGACCATAGTTGCGCAAGTAGTAGTTTTTCCCATTTTCTTTTAATTTCTCTTTTTTGATTCTGAGTAAATTGGCTGCGTAAGTGTGTGAAATCTATTTTCCTTATTTAGTTCGTCGTGTCCAGCCTGTGATTTTGTTGTGGTATCCATGTTTGTGTTTTGCAGAATTGTGGGGCACGGATTCGATCTGCATAGGTTGGAGCCTGTCTATCCTCTCATCATCGGTGGTATCGATATTCCTCATGATCGAGGCTGCGAAGCTCACTCCGACGGTATGAATCAATATGCGTTTGACCTTTCTGTTTCTCTATATAGGCTATTTTAGATGGTTCGTTTCGGAAGAAAATTGTAATTTTTTCAAACTTAAAATAAAATTTATTTATTTTGGTTCATGATCATCCCCACTTCTGTTGCATCCGTCTTTGTGTATGTTTTGATTTCTTACTGATTTTGTTATGCTTTGAAGGCATTCGTTTTTTACAATCTCATGGTTTCATGTTTAGTTTAGATAGTTGAATGGTGAAAGCCTGTATTTTTTGCAACTGATTTTGTTTGGTTAAATTCCATAAACAATAATTGAGGTTCTCTATTCGATTTTTAACTATTATGTTGCAAGTGTTAAGCCCAATATTAATTGTGATCAAATTTTGAGATTTTGTTTCTTCTGGCACATGAAACCTTTGTATTTAAGATTCATAAATTCATGGTACAACCACTCAGGAACCTATTATTTCGAGTTTTACAGCTCTGGAGCCCGACCTTTGCATCACTGTTGCATATGGGAATATTTTACCAACTACATTCCTTACATCTATTGGTTAGTGAAACAATTCAATTTATGAATCAAGTGTTTGAACATGAAACTTGATTCTTCATCAATTTATGACATGTTTGGAATGGATAGGAAGGTATTCAATCCAGTAATGTAATTATATTTATCTCCGCCTAATTTCTTCCTTTAGTGGAATGTTTTGCTAAAGTTAATGTCATAATGACGAGATATGCTAGCAACCTTTAGATGTGAGAGGTAGATGATGTGATGATAAAAGCATGAGCCTAATCTACTCAAAATATATTTAGTGTACTACTGGGGGAGGGGTGGTGTCATTCAACTAATTGGACTTTGAAAAGAGGCAAATAACGTTGCATCTAATTTATTGATGGTCTTTGTACCCTTCAGATAGCAGAATCTCATTGGTCAGCTCTATATCAACACAGAGGATAATTCGTGTGCACATATGCTTAACGTAATTAAATGTTTGTTTTAAATCTTTCTAGTTTTTTTTTATTTTGAAATAAAATCTTTAAGTTTTTTTATTATGATTAACAAATAGTTTTGTTATTTTTCAAATTTACAAAAATATGTTATTTATATTAACTTTTTATTGACTGAAAGATGGGGTATTTTTGTCCATCCATTAAATGACCAAGGTGATTATTCCAAGGGGTTGATGCATTATTATATAGTATAGATTCTAATTTATTGATGGTCTTGGTACTCATCAGATGACATTATCTCATTGGTCAGTTCTATATATATTGTTGTGGAAACATTATAGATTTCGTAGGATGTTTCCTTGCTCAGAAGCTTACATCAAGCTGCCTCTGAGTTGTTTCAGGAACAGTGAACATACACCAAGCTTGCTTCCTCTCTATCGTGGGGCAGCACCTGTTCAAAAAGCTCTACAGGTTCATACTCCCTTCGGTTTTTAGATTGTTATTTGTCAAGTTCTTTATTCTCAAATGTGCACTCATCAACTTCTTCAACAGGTTACACGATGGTATCAGAGAAACAGGGGTGTCATTAGCACATACTGTGCGTCAACTGGATGCTGGACCTGTTATTTCCTGTGAAAAAGTGGTGGTTAATGATCAAATAAAGGTATTTACAACATGTATTACTTTTTTAATTTATGAAAGTCATCTAAGGTTCTGATACAGATAGCCACTTGTGTATTTTACAACATTTAGATAACATGTTTGGAACAAGATTTGATGAAGAGACTTAAGTTTGGATCTCCTTTAATCATCTTAAATTTCCTCAACCATTTGACTTCTAACCTAAATGAGTGGAATAATTTCTTGATTACTGATTCATTTGTTAACCCAGATTCATACTAGTGCAAAATTGTTAATAATGAAACAAAAGCAGTCCCTAATTTCTTTATCATCTACCATAACTAACTTGTATTATTTGTGTTGCACTATGTTTATTACTAAGCTTTAGTGATCTTTGGGCAAGCTCCAGAATTACTTGACTTGCTATTTACTCAAGGTTTTTATCCTCTTTCCTCCATCTTGTACTGCTTGCGCACCAATTTATAAAAATCTATTGTTTCAATCCAAGCTTTGCTCAACCCAATTTATAAACATATTACCGTATTTGTGGTTATTTTCAAAGTTTTTAATTATAAAACCTTCTAAACTAAATTATCAGATCCTTTTTAATGCAAGTGCAAATTGAATACAATTTGATAAATTTTAATTGCCCAGGATGTGCTACAGCAAATTTCATGATAATTCTCAAGAATTCAAGGTCACAGGAATAGTATATGGTTGGCATTTTCAAATATTCTTAAGGTTTAATCATTCAAAGTACGAGCATCCTATCCTTAATGGGCAAACATTGTTGATGCTTTCAAATTTTAGCTTTGTCAGTATTTTCAATGGGATCTTGTGCCTGTGATTAATCTTAGGAAAGTTAAGATCTTCGGAGGCTTGTTGATATCGTATGTTTTTTTATGCTAATCCGAAAAAAAGCATTAATTGTTTTTGCTTTATATTTTTGAGTGCATTGTGCTTGGATAGTTAGCTCACTCTTATCAAATTTGTGATGTTAACTAAGTTAGGTTAAAAAATAAGCACATATTTATTTGTGCAGAAAAATAATGTTATTCAAATCTCTCATACCAATTGTCGTTATATGTAATTATTGTGATTAACTGATCACTTTATATTTACGTGTTATGACTTGCTTTGAACTAAGAAATTCATTCTAGGCTAGATATATCTGAAACTGCCTGGAAGAGTTGCACTAGCTGTCTAAGCTGTGTCTCTGTGTAATGGGCAAGAATTAAGGACAAAATACTGATTTCAAGAATGATATGGTAATTAATTCTTAAGATTATGTTTCTGGGCAGGTTAAAGACCTTCAAATTGTCTCAAAACATATGCATGCAAGCTTCACATTTATATTTTCTATTAATTTCAATACTTATTAATTTAAATTTGATAGATATAACAAAGTGTGTTTTTCTGTTGCAGTATGAGAAGTTGATGAAGACAAGGTCTTATCTTCTCTAAAGCAAGATGAGATGTTCATTACAGAAAAGAGATTGTTCAAAGTGTATTTTTTAGTATGCATTGAATTATAATTCTAACTTTGAGTTATTTGTAATAGTGAAAAATTGTATATTAAATTTAATTTTTCAAAATTTAATTTTGATTGATTTATTATATTGAAAATTTATATATATATTTTTTTGTTTTTTACATTAAAAAAAACAACGGTTTTTTTTCGTTGTTGTAGGTCATTTAAAAATGTTGTTGAAGACTCGATTATTATGAAGACATGCTCAAAGACAACATTTAAAAACCGTTGTCTTTGAGAGAGAAGACAACGGTTTTTTACCGTTGTAAAACCGTTGTCTTTGCCAGAAAAGACAACGGTTTGTAACTGTTGTCTTTGAGCGCTTTTTTTAACAACACCACCTTTAACAACATTTTTAAACTACCTACGACAACGGTTTTTCACTGTTGTTGTTAGCCTTTTTTTCTTGTAGTGAGGAGTGGAAAAGAGTTGAAAGTTAGTCCAGAAGTAGTGCAAGAACCAATTCAGAACAAAGATGTGGAGGAATTCAGACTGGAAGAGAATGAAATAATTCCAAAGGATGCGCCAAGAGGTAAGTTTCCTCCTTTTTCTAAGTATAAACCTATAGCCCCTTTTTCCTTAGCATTGAAAGAGTCTAGGAAAGATGATGGAATTAAGGGGTTGTATGAAGTGTTTCGTAGATGTGAGGTAAATATTCCTTTGTTAGATGCTATCAAACAAGTACCTCGCTATGCTAAATTTTTAAAAGAGTTGTGTACTGTGAAGAGAAAACAAAAACTGAAGGGATGTCAGAAAGTTGAACTAGGAGAACAGGTTTCTGCCGTAATTCAAAGAAAGGTACCCACAAATGCAAGGACCCAGGTATGTTCTCGATTCCTTGTAAAATATAAGATGTTCAGCTTGACACAACCATGCTAGATTTAGGAGCATCGATTAATGTTATGCCATACTCTGTTTATGCTTCCTTAAATCTTGGGCCTTTGACTGAAACTGCAATCGTTATTCAAATGGCTGATAGATCTACTATTTTCCCTAGAGGAGTGATAGAGGATGTTCTTGTGCAAGTTGGTAATTTGATTTTTCCTGCTGATTTCTATGTGCTTGATATGAAAAATAATGATTGGAATAGCCCAACTTTACTCGGGAGACCATTTTTTAAAACTTCAAAGTCTATCATAGATGTTGATAATGGTACTCTCACTATGGAATTTGATGGGAAAATTGTTAAGTTTAATATTTTTGATACCCTGAAAATTCCTAGTTGTGACAGTGTTGTTAATAATATTGATGTCAATGATCACTTGTCACACAAACATGAGAAAGATGTGAATGAGGGTAAGTTGAAAGAAGTTATTGCACAACCTGCTAACAATTCTATTGTTAAAATTTTTATCTCTGATTTTAGGCATCTAAAACTGAGCCGAAACTTCCTCCGGATCGATTAAAAGGAATCCCCAAGAAATCAAAGCAGAGGAAGCATGGGACGAAATTAACTGAACAATTTCTCAAGTGGGCGAAGGTGGTTTGAAAAACTAGATATAAACCACCATGAGCAAAAGAAACATGCAGTCGGGCCGATGACTGTAAAAAGAGGTGCTGACTGGGAGGCAACCCAGTGTTGTTTTCTTTTAATTAGTTTTTATTGTTCATTCTGTTTTTGGCATTTTATTTTTGTTGTTTTTGGTTTCCCGAATGCCGCCACCTCCGCAGACAAAGTTCCAATATGATTCTTCCGTGATGCTGTCAGACGTTGAAGAGGACAGTGCCAACACTTAAACTAGGGGATTTTCGTTTTACATTTTTTGCATTGCATTGTGTTGAGTTATTTGTTTGTGTGTTGTGTTTTGACGCATTGAGGGCAATGCTTCATTTAAGTGTGGGGGGATGTATTCATTTTTTTGCATTTGTTTTGTTTTGTTATTGCATTGAGTTTGTGATTTGTTGTGTTGTTTTTCGTTTGTGTCGTATGCATAAGTAGGATGATGATTTTTAGCCTATGATGATGGAAGTGAAAAAAAATGAAATTTTTGAAAATTTTAACTCTTGATTGGACATGAGAAACCGTAGGTTGTTTGTTTAATATTCCAAGCACGCATGTTGAACCAGTAAAGTGTAGCGATATATTAGATATTGTGGAGGTCTGTTGGACCATTGCACGACAATAGGTGTTTGTGGAACATAATAGTTCTTGAATTTGGATGATTTCTTTGATGTGACATATACTTTCTTGGGTGCACCTAAAATTTTTGGTTTTTAAGAAGAAAATTAATTTTTGGAAACCAATCAATTTCATCCGGGTTGCGAGCGAGATGTATGAAATTCTATTCATCTTGTTTGTGGCTAAGTATGCGGATTACATGGGGTTAATCTTTTGAAAAAAAATAATATTTTGATTCCATCCGGGCTTGAAATATGAATGAAATTCTATTCATTATTTCATAGCTAAGTTTGCGGACCTAATGGGATTGCAGTTCCATCCGGGCTATAGACGAGGGGATTGAAATTCGAATCCTATCTAGTTTTAGCTAAGTATGCGGGTAATTATTGGGACTTTTAAAATGTTAGGTTCAAAATCCAACGGTGCGTAATTATTCTTAAGGAAGTTGTGTTGTGTTGGAGGATTGTTGAGAGGAGAGTTCTGGATTGTGAGGCTTACACTGAATTCTTATAGGTCGACGAATAGTTTTGAAGCTTTGTCTTTTGAAGTTGCATGTAACTGGGAAAACATGACACACACACACGTTCGCATTCGACTGAAGGTGTATCATTGATGATTGAGAGTAGCTATGAACTTGTTTTAGATGACAGTGTTTTTCTCTGAGGCTATGTTGTGTATGCTCATTCTTGCTTGTGTATTTGTTTTGTTTCATTTTGTTTTGCATGACTTACTCGAGGGCGAGTAAGGATTAAGTGTGGGGGTATTTGATAGTCATGTTTGTGTTGCTTATTTTAATATCGTTTTGTTGTTGTTTTGCATGCATTTACATGTTGTAATTTAGAATTTTGTTCTTATTTTATTTATCATGTATGCATAACATACTCCCGGATTTATTGTGTAGTACGTCACATTTTACTGGAAAAAAGTGAAATTAAAGAACAAAAGAAGAAGATGCGCAACAAGAGAGGAAAAGATGGAAAAGCTATTGCGCAAGAGAAGAATTACGGAGCAGCAATGATCCAAAAATAATTTTTAATTATAGATAGCTTCAAATCCGATCTCCACCGTTCAGAATAAAATTCAAGATGTTTTAAGGCTTCTTTCCAAATTTCAGCTCCATCCGACGGCTAGATCTTTGGATATAAATTTTTCAAAATCGCTGCTCGCTAGGAGAAAAGTTGCTCGCTCGATCTGCAACATCTTTTCGATCGAGCGGCCGCTGTATTTGCAAAACAGTAGGTTCGGAAATTTTTGCTCGCTCGATCTGCAACATCTTGCCGATCGAGCGAGAGGTGCTGTTTGGAAAAAAAATCTGTAATTTAGGAATTTTTATTTTTAAGGACTCTTGCCTTAATTAAAAGATATATCTCGAATTTTAGAGTTTGGGGGCATCATTCTGAATCATCTTTGGACGGCTAGAAGCTTGAAAAAACATCTTGGCGGCTAGGTTTTTCTTCTTTTTCTTAGATTTAAATTTCTTTCATGAATTTTTCTAGAAAATTCATGAATCGTTGTTGCTAAGTTTTTGTACTTGGTTGAGGAAGACGAACCCTTGAGTTATTATATTTGTGAGATTCAAGTTTCAATTGTTTAATTCCAAATTGCATATCAAGAGTTGTTTTGAATTGATTGCCATGCTTGTATGTGAGATTATAGGCCTGTGATTTCATTATACAACTTATAGCTAAATTAGAATTCAAATCCGTAATTGTTTGAATCATCTAATTTGTGAAGCAACTATGATTAATATTTTCTGCTGTTGAATTTATTAAATCGTAGGAATAACAATTGACTAGATTAAATACAACCGCTGGTGTTTGTGTTGCCTAGCTTCATTAGTTTTACTCATTCGAATGCTACCGTTGATTTAAATCTAGATTGCTGTTATCGGGTTAATTCATGGGGTAAGGGTTAATTTAGAATGCTGTTTTCTAATTAACTAAAATTAAGGTGAAACGGAAATTAAATTTCCAATGATGAATATTCAATGTGAATTAATTATTTTTTTTAGGGAATCGATGATCGAATGAATAATTTCAAGGGTGTAGTCGACCAATACTAAGTCTCGTTAGTTTATTGATCTTTCTTATTTTAATTCTTGCATAGTAGTTAGTAAAATTCAAAAAATCCCCTTTTATTATTTAAGTATTTTAAGAACACTAAATAAATTTTACTTTTCTCGTGGGAATGATCCCTACTCTCACTGCTACATAATTTGTTTATCTGATTGGACTCGGGTAATTTGGGCGCGACATGACTAAGCGCTACCACTTCACAAACCTGCAGACCGATAGCCTTTCATCCCCATTTGCTAGCTATATCCGACACAACCCAAGCGCTACCATGTGAGCTACGTTCTCACCCATGGTAGCCCCTAATCCACAATCCATGCAACACACAAGAGTCAAACCATCACATGCCCAACACAATTAAAATTTCGAAATTGAGGCAAATGAAAACATTAACCAAAACTATTAACTTAGCACCTATCCAAGACAAGAAAACTATATAAATAGATCATAATAATGTACATTACTCCAAATGAAATCTGAAAATTTCGAACAGGCTATCAGATTATGCAAAAAATTCGAACATGCCCCCTAAAATTAGAAAAATTCAAAATAGACGCAGGAAGGACAAGCACAAGACATAATAATCTACTCGGTGGCCAATAAAATCCATATTCTTGCCTTTACTGAAGATGACCGAATGAGAAATGGCGAGGACGAGCGGGAACGGCTCGGAAGTGAGTTGTAATGAAGGAACTAGCTAAGCTCGAGTCTCGATCAAAAAAGGCGGCTCACGACGGTGCAGGCTGCGATCGGGAAGAACAAGAAAGGGAGCGGCCTAACGCGAGAAGAACAAAGGAAATGGGAGAGAAGGGATGTCTGTATCGGCCTTAAGCTTGGAGAAGGGGGAAAAGTTTCGGGCCGATGAAATGGGCTGGAAAAGATAGGGGTTGACCGATGCATATTTGGCCTGGTGAGAATCCTTTTTGGGTCGGGTCAACACATAAGATTAAGCGGGTAGGAAATATAATACATAAAATATAATATGCATTATTTTACATAGCGCGAGTAAAAGTGTTAGACCCCAAATTCCCGCAAATACTCAAAGTTTGAAAATTCATGAATAAATACTTAAATTTTATTCTTAGGGCTTGAAAATGCTAATTAACTTAAAATATTTGGGCAACTATACTTTAAAGGAATTTAAAGCAACTAGATTCAAGAAACTAAAATCAATACTTAAATATTTTGATGTCACAACGATAAATAAAATATTTAAATAATAACAAGTGCGATTAAAATAATTTAAACAAACTAGACTAACATTTAAATGCAGTTTGAATAAAAAAACACAAGCGAAAATAAAAAGCTTTAAAATTATTTGAACAATTAAAATGGATTTAAATAAATAAGCTAGACATTTAAAATAATTAAAAATAACTAACCGCTAAACTTAAATGATTTAAAATACATAAGTTGGACACTAAAAATTATTTAAACAAATAAGCTGAAATGTTAAAATTATTTAAATGAATAAACTAAACAGTTAAAAATCAAAATCATTTAAATAAGAAAAACCTTAAACCTTTAAAATCTTTAAAATAAATAAATTGCACAATAAAATCATTTGAATAAATAATAAAAATATTTTATTAGCACATAATTTAAATAAATAATTTAAATCAAGTAAACTTTAAAATAATAATCATAATATTTATTAAATCTAATGCAGATTGGATTTTAGGCGTCACAATTCCTTCCCCCCTTAAATGGAATTTGTCCTCAAAATTCAAGACTTACTAACTAGGTTCGAATACCTTAGACCATGACAACACTAAATTTTCTTACCTTGCACCCACATGAGTTGACGCTAAGTAGCTTACACTGCGCACTCTGAAGCTTACTGATACCTATATCACTAACGGTTTGACTAACTCTTGCTGAAACATAAAATTTAACATTTCTTACTTATTCCCAAGTGGTCTTATTCTCAAGGAAATTCTATCACTCCTTAAATTTACTTTCGATATAAATTTATAAACTTAAAAGCGCCACCCCAATGATAAGTTCTACAACCTACAAGTTCTTAGATCTTTATGTTATTGCACAACCTACCTTTTGCTAACCTTATATCCTACGTTGAAAATCCAAGCAATAGAGTCCATATAACCAATAAATAATTTATGTCGACCTCAATCATAACTTAAAATTTTTTCTAACAACGAAGCTATGCTTACTGTCTATTTACCAATTAAACTTAACTTATATAATATACAACTCGAGCTCTTAAGAAAGTCACAAGTTCACAAAACACTAGCAGCTAACACTAAACTCTTCTAAATAGGATAGCTTAGGGAACCATACAATTCTACCTCGTTAGACCTCGAAATAAGATATGAATCTGACCCATACTTCCACAACAACGACACATGAAACCCATCATGCATCACTAACAACTTTGCGCTAGCCCAAAAGATAAAACAAATTACCTAACTCCTCAACAACCGCATAAGGACCGACAAAACGAGTTAATTCCCTTATATTCCCAAATCGTTAATATTACGGAATATTGATATCTTTAAGAACAACTTAATATCCAATTTGAAATTCTAAAGGTCTACGTTACTTATTAGCAATAATTTGCTTAATGCTCTTGGACTATGCTCAGTCCCTTATTAATCACTATAACTCGCAACGCTTCTAAGGATGCTTAAAATTCTCTTCAGCAACGACTCTAGTTCAGTTAACCTTCAAGTGGAAATAACGAATCTCCTTAACTTAAGATTGATCGACCTATTTATATAAATAAATCTAATCCAGTCCTTGATAAGAAAATTATAACCTTAAAATCCACTGTTGTTCAGTCCCAATGTATTATCCGATAATATATAGAATCCAAATAGGTGACTAAGGAGATCCCAATTATCCATTCAACAATTTATATGCTCATCTCTGGCATATTTGATTCTACCGAAAAATCAATTCTTAATTAAAATTTTCCAACAGGTTTATCCACTTTTCTATCCCAGATGCAAGGACTAAGAAATTCATATTTACACCTCAAGTCAAATTATACCACGAGCTATTATCCACATATTGGATTAGATGGTCCCTAAGTACCAAACAATTCTTACATATCGCCTAAAGACATATCTCAAATCCCTAGTTCAACTCGACAGCAAGTCTGGAAATCCAAAATTCCCAAATTATTATATGCACAACCTGAATTCATATTTTAAGAACTTAATATACTATTAGACACCTCGAAGAGTTAGTAACCCGATCGTAAATGCTTCCTCATTGTTCCTCCAATAACATAGCATTTCACTGGTAAATAAATCTATAGCTTATCCAGAAATCTACCAGAATATTCTATTCATCATTCTGTACCAATAGTTGGTGCAATAGCCTTACCAATTGACATTCACAAAATCTTAGAATGCTAATATAAAGTACCCAAAAGTTTCTAGGGACAACTCTATTTCCTATCTCGAATCCCAACAATAACTTAGGATTTTACCTAATACTAATAATAAATCCCAACTGTCTAAACACTTACCAAGCGGCTACGAGCCCATTCTCTACACAAGAATTTGAAATAATAATTGAAATTATGATCCCCCAAATCCTCTTCATGATGGATCATGAAAGGAAACAAACATACAAGTAATGCTGCTTAATATGAAATGAAATAATGCAAGCATTACAAACAAACGAGCTGAAACTGAAAATCTAGATAAGTGAAAACAACTCACTCATAATTCAATTCTAGGGGTGAATGAATAATAATGGAGGCTCCATGAATAATGAATATGAGCCAACAAAATACAAATCTCGTGATCATTCATCCATGGGTAATGAAATCATGCTCAAAAAATCCAAGCACAATTAAGAGCAATCGGTGTGACTTCAGTCGAGAGAAGTCCATAGAAGTCGATAATCAAGGGAAAAAACGGTCCTAAGACATATTCAGATGTCAACCACAACATAAGTAGATCACCAAAAATGAAGACAAAGTGGATCTTACTCGCATCAACATGTGGCTCTAGAACCGAAGATAAATTTTAAGAAGTGCGAAATTGTGAGGACCTCGATTCTAATCATCTAATACAATCATCCATAAATAAATGAGCCAAGACAATAAAATTTTTTTTTAAACAAAAACAATGTCTCGCTCGAACAAGAAAAATATCATTTAAAACTCGGTCTTAGACATATGTCGATTCTAGAAATAATCGGGGTTTAAAATATATGCAATACAATAAATTCGACAATAAAAGCATGCTTCAAAAATTAACCGAGTTCTAAAAGTTAATCGACTTCTAAATCGATGCCTCACATCTATCATTCGATCCCGAGCTAACCACGCCGAATCTGAATAGCTCCTGCCCCACCTGTTGTCAAGTTCACATACAAAACAAGACAACAACCGGATAACTCCAGTGAGAATAAAATCCCAGTAAAAGCGACGTAACATGTAATATCAAGTAAGTATATTAAAATCATAATATACATTCATATTCTTCAATGAAAATGCAAATGAAATGCATGTGTTTAAAAATCGAAATTATCAAATCAAATAATCAAAGGAATCTCGGACAATCGGTTGGGATCCCGAGGTCAAGATCACGCAACTAACCCACCTACGCTCCCGCTCGGGGTGGTGCTACACGTCTCAAACCTCTAGACTTTTGTGCAACTATAGGAGTATGCTGACACTGGGGAAACTCAACATCCCAGGCCACTCAATATAGCTCCCAAATGTCTAATTCGAAACTGGGCAACTTAGCCCTCTAAAAATCAAGGAATTTGGCTCAAGATGAATGCATATGAATAAAAATGCAATTTAATCGAATCAAAAATAATAAATCTGTGTATTCAGACATCAATGTATCAAAGATGTCAACACATTCAACTCGTATATTCAAACTCATGAATATAATATCAAAAATCATTGAATTAATTCAAATAAGCAATCTCATGCTTTTCAAATCGAGTATATAAATCACTTGCTTCAAACAATTTCATATAGAAAAACTCTTGTCTTTTAAGTAATATGGAAAATCAATGAAATCATTCAAATTCTCATTCAATATCAAATAATCAAATAAACATTCAAGTATGTGATTTTAATCAGGAACTCGAGAATCTCAAACTCTCTCGAGTATTCATTCCCTTCGAAATCGACATTAGCTCATACCTCAGTTTTCCAGGTCTGAAAAAGTTCAAATCCCTAAACTGCTGATTTTGCCTCTAATTATCCTTGACTGGCTTCCAATCTGCGAAAAATCACATAATATACAAAAGTCAACTTTGGTCAACTATGGTCAAACTTTGACCACTAAATTGCCAACTTTATTGCGTTCTCACCGCTTCACGGTTACGAATCTCATCTCGAAACTTGGATATTTGAATTCATCACGTCGAGACGGTCAAAAGTGGGTAACACGTCGGAAGTCGCAAGAAAAAGAGGAAGACGGCGGCGATCCAAACGTGCTCCAAAAATTATGAAATTTTACAGGATTGTAGATCTCGACGAAACGATTCCAACGCACTAGGCCACGACCGGAATGGATCATCGAGGCGGCCAGGATCTGGGAAAAACGTGGCAACTCCAGCAAACTTTAAAAGCTCCGATTAGCTCGATTTCTTCACCAAAAATACTACAATAAGCTCAAGAAATGTTCTACACATCACCTGCTATCCTTTAGAAAATCAAAAACTAACAAAAACATGCTCGAATCGTGAAAATTTCGGCGAAGAAGATGATGAATATTACCTTCGCCAAACTTGTCTGTTCTTTGTCGATTTCCCGGCGATCCAACCGTTGGATTTTTGATTTCTTGGTACCAATAGACTCGTCTTGATCTTGGCTACAAAGTGATCGTTTGGATCTTTGATCTGAGCTACGACTAACGGCCGGCGAAGCAAAATCCGAGCCCTGCTACAGTACCATCGGGAATTCGGGCCAAAAATTTGATATATGTGTTTTCTTGAGTGTGTTTCAGTGTGTGTGTTGCTATTTATAGCAACTCGATAATTTTTGGTCTCGGACTAATTTATTTCATATTCAACTGGTAAAATTAGTCTTAAATTTGATATTTTCCGGTACACACACTCCTCATCTATTAACACCAATTTCTGAAATTATTGACTTTGATCAGTCAATTGGACTCTTAATTTTCCAAATTAATTTTTAAGTCCAACTTAGATTCGAACCAGTCAACTCAGTCAAATATTCTTCCAAATTAAATTATCTGGCATAAATAATTATTTTTATTTTCATATTTCAATAATTATTTCAAAATGCCAAATATTCCAGATCTCTAAAAATAATCAAACTCATTGATTAATTGACACGTGTATTTTGAAAATACACATTAGAAATAATAATTATTTAATCAACTCCATAACTATTTTAATTTTTAATTAATTCGGTAATAATTTTTTTGGGGCGTTACAATTCTCCCCCTCTAAGAATTGATTTCGTCCTCGAAACCGCATGCAATCTGAGCACATCAGATAAAGATCTGAAAGAATATGTACTCAATCTCATTGCAATAAAGAGATTCAGATTATCTATCCAAATTATGTTCTAGCTTCCAAATGACTTCTTCGATTCTTATATAAGTCATCATACTGAAACAACAAGAATGAACTTATTCTAGAACTACTTCTCTTTTCGGTACGCAATCTATATCTATCATCGGTTATCGATCAATCAAAGTAGTTCAAAGTTTCATTCAATTCGGTCTCATCTCGCCAAAGTACAAAGGAACAAATCTTGTTCCCTAATTAAAGTCTAAATCAAGACTTACAACTCTGACACATCCGTCTCGCATTGTTCTGATTCTATTCGGAATCATAATCACTTCCTCTTAAATCTATGACAATATCAGGTCGAATCCGACTCTACAACTTATGTATTTCAGAAACATCATTCTCGAAATGAGAAAAATTTGTATTACCCATCGTATGTCGCTTCGAAAAGAGTCATCTCTAAACTCTTTATAATAGTTTAAATCAGAACATTAAATCAAAGTCATGAATCTCGCAACTAGTGCCCAAAATCTAGCACTACGGCTCGAAAAAATTGTCCTCTCAAAAGATATGGACAGTATGTTCTGACTTTCGAATAGTATGAAATTAGTATATTGTACTCTGATGAGACGATTAACAGGAGTTCTAGAAAATTCAATTCTGACTCAATTTCAATCTTCAGATCATATCGGTCTGTCAGTTGACAAGGAATCAACCAAAAATACTTCGAAAACTTCTAACGAGTCAAATAATTCAATCTTCTATCAATCAATCTCAAACTTAACCCAATCCATAAGTTTAGAATTCAGAGGAACTTATGTCAATCATACAGTTCCAAACATCTTAAACTCATATACTGAGTTAATCTCAAACAATTCGACTTTCTCTAATGCCTTATAAGTCAATTTCCATCAGTCAATCATTTCACAAAATCTCAAAATTCAATATCGAAAAGTTCTTTCTTCGATGTCATTTTGTAAGATCACATATTCATCTGCGAGCCACAATCTGTTCTCGCAATCAAGGAGCAATCACAAATCAAAATTCGAAAATTCTCATCTAATTCTTCCCAATATCAATCGAATAATCAATCAACACGGTAATTTTAAATCCCAAAATTTCTCATTCGATCATAAATCGCAAACGGCATCGTATTAATCTCATCAATTGGAAGAACAATATTCAGGTAGTCAACTGTATGCACTGGAACTTATTCAGTACTAGTTTTTCTAATACAAGTTTCTTCTTCTTCTTATTCGATCCATCTGATCTCAAGTTTTTGTAATTCCCGCCATCAAGTTTGAATGCTAAAACGAGATTAAACATCTCTACTAACACTGAAAGTACTATCTTATTTCTAAATTCAAAATTCTACATTTAGTCCAACAATGGAATTTTACCGAAAAAATTCCTTAAATTCCCGAACAATCATCACAAAATCCAAAGATCAAAAGATAAATCCGATATCATTGATTCATTGGGTGAATCCTATCAATTGTTTCTAAAACATTTGAAATGTTCTTTAAAAACCCAAATTCGAATCCGAAGGGTTCGCTAAACTAATTCAATATCATCACAATTCATCTATTCGAATTCACGGCAATTCTGATTCAAAATCTCACCCAAAATACCAAAAATTTGTACTATGATTAAACTAAAACTTTATCTGTTTTAGTCGAACAATAAATTCTAATAGTTCTATCTATCTCTATTAGTTACGAGCCAACAAAATTACATATACCGAAGATATTCATCAATAATCAATGACTCTCCGAGTTGGAATCAAAATGATATCAAAGATAATCTCTCAAATCATGATCATCAATAGAATGAATTCTGGACAACAATCTCTGCTAAGTGAAAACAACTCACTTGAATATCAATACAAGGGGTGAATAAATCAAATTCTAAGGCTCCATGAATAAATGATGCGAGCCAATCAATCAATATCAAAACCATTTGTCTTCATGTTTAACTAAAATTATGGTTAATTTGAAGTAGGTTGATTTCTAAATGGAATTATGAATATTTTATGAGCAAAATATTAGCCCCTATTCCCATTTTGTTTTGTGGCACATAAACAAACTGTACATGAAATTGTACAATCAAAAAGTAAACCAAACAAAACCTGACTTGAGATTGCAAGGTAGCTGAAGACTCAGCATGAACTATGAAGAAAAATATAAACACGATCAAAGAGGTTCTATAACAAATATTATCCAATAAACGCATTTTCAGGGGAATTTATAGCTTCCTCCCAAAAATAAAACAAATAAATTGCAGATCCCAGTAAAAAAATAGTGTTTAAACTATCCAATATAACAAATCGTAACAAAACCCAAACTGTAGTTTTTCTGTCACTTCACGATATTATATACCACAAATACTGCAAGGAATATACTTAATTTCAACAAATTTAAAAGTTCCATCACAAGCTCGCCCTCGTTATCATCTTTCACTTGGGCCTACCCACTATTTCTGTTCGTTTTTCACCAATATATCAAAAAAACAAACAAGTTCCCCAATTTGAATGACAAAAAGTTAACCCAAAAGGAATTTGTAAATGGCAAGACAGGCATAGGTACACAAAATTTCGGAAGCAAAAAACAATGATCCAGCAAAAATTTATACATGAATCGTGGATATGGAATGGAGAGATGAGTTAAAGAGACATCGAAAGAAAGGAACCTATCGGAAAATAGAGAGATTGAAGGTTTTTACGAACTTTGAGAGGGTGGAGTTCCAGGGCTGAGAGCTGCGAATCCAATTCGGCGGTCGGAGAAATGTTGTATTCGTGCTGGGTCGAAGAGGCGATGGGTTGGGGTTGGGTTTCTCATTTCTTTCTTTGTTTTCTTTCTGTTTAGAGTTGAGCGTATATGTATATGTGTACATGTATGTGTATGTATATTTATATGTGTATGTATTTTTAAAAAAAGCAATATAAAAAAACAACAGTTAAAAAAACTGTTGTCGTAGATTTCAAAAACACGCACATAGACAAAGGTTTTGAAAACTGTTGTCGTAGAAACCCAAAAACACGCACAAAGACAACGGTTAAATTAAAACCGTTGTCATAGGCCATAAAAATCCGCTCATAGACAACATTTTTTTAAAACCATTGTCTTTGACACATATAAGACAATGATTTTTTAAAAACCGTTGTTGTTTTTTTATTAAAATACGATCATTAACAACGGTTTTAGTAAATACAGGGACCGTGCCCTACTGTAAAAATCAACATTTCTAAGATTACAAAGCTGGAAAACGACAAATGAAATATCTCAATCTATCTCAAGCTGCTAGCTATTATACATGCATTTACATATCCATCTTAACATCTGAAATACATAAAATATCGAGCATATATGAGTATACAACGAGTAGAAAACATATACAAAGTTCTTTTTTCTTTTATAACATGTTTATTAAACTCATCATACATGTCATCTTACTTAACCCGAGTCACCACATGCTAAGACTCTATCTCGAGCTATCCATGTCGAGTCTGACCAGCTCCAGCCCCACCTATTGCTATGCACACATACAAAATACAGCAATAGCCGGATAACTCCGATGAGAATATACTTCCCAGTATAAACAACATAACATACAAGAATATAAACATGAATGCAATGCATGTTTCAAGGAATAGGCTATGAATCTGATAACTACAAATCTTAGTTCTTGGGATCCCGGGAAATAAAATATTAACCAAACCACCGACTCTCCAAATCGAGGTGGCGTCAAGTATCTCAATCTCCTTACTTTTGTGCAACTATAGTGAGTCATCTACCTCTAGAAGTAAATCTACATTTCGTGCCACTCAACTATAGCCCTCCAAACGTCACTTGCAATCTAGGCCATTCGACCCTCTATGCTTTTCAAGGTAGAGTTCAAGATGAATGCAACATAATCTTGATGCATTAAATCATACAAATCTGTAAAACATCTTAAACAGAAAATCACATAATCAGTCAAAGCAACAAGGATCATCTAAATCACATAAGGCACATAAACAAGCAAGAGCAAATACGTATGTGATTTCAAAAGGGAATACTAGAGAATCATATCTATCTCGAGTGTTCTATCCCATTTGGATTTGCTGTCAATTTATACCTTTTCTTTTGATTCTTGAGGTGCTTAAAATCTGAAACATAACATCAAAAACACATATAAAAATCTGCTCAACTTCTCAACTCAAACTTCAAGTGAAAATGGCTTCAAACCTCAAGCTATTCTATCCCGATTCGAAGCTAGAAATCCCGAGCTCGGAAACCTTCAATGAAAATATGAAATGAAGTGTTTATATGCTACTAAATCAGCTAGCAACTCAATCTAGGCATAGCTAATTCAATGAACTCAAAAGTATAGCACTTCCAAAACCGGCGGCGTAACGGCTAAAAACCGACAACCAAAACAATATCCATATCACTATACCAATCACGCCACACAATAATCATCTACATATCAGCTCAAGAAAGTAAAACTCATCAGCATTCAGAAATCAAAGTGTTCGACCCTTGCTCTAAAAATTCATAATAAATTCATACATCGTTTGTTTTCCGATCCGTCTTCGAATATATAATCGGTACAAGCTCATACACATATATATCTAAGAATAATAAAATTCATTCATCTCTCCAAAATTCAACTATTATAGAACTTAAGAAAATATATACCAAAACGTAGATCTCAGAGCGGTGATCGCAGATATATATTCAACTCAAAATTCTGACGGCCGGATAGCGCAAAATCGAAGCTTCAAAAGTTTAAAATGGCATCTTGCAAGGTTTTCTGATTCTTCCTTTCTTTTGCTGCTAAAGTTCACGTGTGATTTCTAGAATTAAGGTGGAAAAGTAGATAAATATAAGTTTATTTGCAGTTTAGTCCCTGAATTTTGGCATAATTGCAATTTAGTCCTCGAAGAAGTGATTTAATTCAATTTCAAACCTAAATGATTTAAGAATATTAGAATTTAATTCTAAACTCTAAATATTCCCAAATCAAATATTCTCGAATTAAAACTAAATAATCTCGGGCCTTACATCTCCTATCTCGTATGGCTATATTTTAAGGGCTTCGGCATTTTATTTAAGAGTTGGAGTAGGTAGTAGTATTTTTATAAATTAACGGACAGTGTCCGTAGTAGTCGCCAAGTAGCGGAGCTTTGGCGAGGTGTCCAGGGGTCGTAGCAAGGCTGTGCCCAATCTCTGGGCATTCGACATCAGCGGGCTGACGACGGACAAAGATATAACTCTGGCTCCTTATAGAAAATAGGAAGTATGCTATAGTTTAATTAAGGCTTTTAGAGCATGTTAGATGATGTTTGGCATGATAGATAATGCAAGGGTATTATGTATTGTAGTGCTGAATTGTAGGCTTGGAACCTAGATGGGAGCTTCTAGGATCTGCCTTAGAAAAGTACGAAAATATTGTTCGAGATACCCTGACTGATTTTGTATGTATTATGTGTTGCATTATTTATATGGCATGTTTTTATCTACATATATTATAACATGTTATTATGTTGCATGCATGATCATCTTGAACTTGCATCCTTGTGATTATCTTGTAGTAGGGTGTTTAACCTATCCTGTCAGTAGATGGTTGGGCATATAAACTCGTTTCAGGTCACCAATTATTGTTGGACACGTAGAATTATGTCAGGTCACCATCATTTCTGTATGTAGGTCACTTCCTGAAGCGACGGCACAACGTGCTATATACCCAAGGCCCAAGTCTGTTCTTGATCAGATATTATTGACCTCGTGTCTTGGTACCCGTACACTTTCATACATGGACATATAATATTGTATACTCATACTCTGGTACTGAGCGTTTTATTCTCACGTCCTTGTATTGTTGTTTTTGGACAACCCATTCGACGGGACAGTTGCAGGTAGATCTCCTAGGGATCTAGAGATTGAGTGGTGACCAAGGCAGGATTGCAGGGTTAGCCACTAGGTTTTACCATGTTGGTATGTTAGTTATTTTAGTTTCCGCAGTTTATCTCTGATTATGATTGATTTCAAGCTTAAACTGATGATTAGTAGGTGATTCTGATGTGGGTCACTACATGTAGTCATCCATTCAGCTTCGACCAAGGAAGCAACCCTTGAAGACCCTCCACTAGTAGTTGGAGAGATTTTCAGAAGATCCTGCCGGAGAATATACCATTTAATTGGTAGTTTTTGGTAGTAAGATTAAATCTTTTAGATATTTCGAGGGAGAAGGTCTGCTGACAAGCCTGCATCGATGTTTTCGTGTGTGGCAGACGGGAAACCTCATGTTCAAGATCAGTAGACGGAATGAAATATTTCCGCATTTAGTCAGATTTTAGATTTCCATTGTATTTGGGTTTTAAATACTGTATAATTCTTATTATAAACATTATTTCAGTTGTAAGCATTTGACTCGGATGTATTTCAGATATGTGATGTACTAGTTTTGTTGTATTGCACATCTTTTTCAGTGTAATATTTTGCAAAAGTTGTTTATTACATGAGATTGTAATAAAGATTGTATAGAACCTGGGTTATTGGTTCAAGTATTATAATTGTAATCTTTGGGATTATCTTGAGTATAACGAATAAAGGATCATACATTTTTTTAAAAATGTGTATTTTTAGCATTGAATTATACATGTTTTCAGTTGAATAGTTCTACAAGTATTTCCTAGAATATTTTATCGAGACGTGGTGTTTTCCAATAATGATGTGTTTTCATCAAGGACACAGTGATCACTTATACCAAGTGTTGTGAACTGTGTGGATATATGACTAAACGAAGAGGAATTACTCTGGGTGTCTTTTGTGCTTCAGAGGGTGTCTGGGAGCTTTTCTTGCTTCAGATGGTTATTCTATGGGAGACTACCTCGGTTTGGTTTTTTGAAACAGTCACAGTAGAGGTATAGATATTCGATATTTGGATTATCTCGTGAAGATTTAGTTAATAATGAGATTTAGTATCCAAGAAAATTAGTTATCGTCTGACTTCGTCAGAGATACAAATGTGGAATTTCTACTGTTAGAATTAGTCTTAGAAGGAATTTTCTTTGACAAGTGATCGTTCTAAGCAGATTAGGTTTTGATCTGTTAATTTGGTATTACTAGACAAATAGATCTAGTAAGTAGAAGGATTTCTACCAGTAGTTATTCAGAGTATAGCCTGAATTCATCAGAGATACAGTGTGTCATTCCTTGAGACAAGGAAGATTCAGGATAACGAATCGGGAAAAAAAAAATCCTCTTTGGGCTTTGTTCGTCTTGGTTTCCATCTTGTGTGGACATAGACAGTGGTAGTAGATCCGGGCTGGTACGGGATTAATGCCAGTAACATTCTTTAGCTATCATCTGACTCTGTCAGAGATAGGAATGATAAATTTAGTATGAACTTTGTAATTCCAAGTGTTGGGAATTAGCAGACTTATGAAATCGAGATTAGAATTGTTAATCGAGCCATGTAAATTATCAATGATCATTAGATTATCGTCTGACTTCATCAGAGATATGGAATGGGATTTCCATGAAAAATTGTTCAAGATAAAGGATGATAATTGAAATGGGATTAGTCCAAGGATTACAGAGTAATTTGAATGTCCTTATGATTGGTACATGATTAGTGCCAGTGACTACTCTTGATTATTGTCTGATAGTGTCAGAAATAAAGTAGTAATTTCAAAATGGGAATTCTGTGATTCCAAGTTCTTTGAGTTCAAAATATTTCTCATTAAACAGAACTAAAGAGATCATAGTGGTTGATCATCAGTGTAAGGTTCTAGTAATTGAGAAATTTGTAAGTGGTAATTATATTGATTGATTCTTTTGGGATAAGTGTGAACTTCAGTGGATCAAGAATGATTGATGCGATCGTTAAGCCTAAATTAGTATTGATTCTAGTTATTGTTGGCTAAAAAGTATTTGAGACAGTTCTGTAAACTTGCAAGCTTAAGAACATGGTATGTGAGTTATATTTAAAATTTCTCAGTGTTTGGGGAATTTCCGGAGATGTGCTGGTTTAACTTTTGGGTTTTCTTCTAATTAAGAAGAATTGATAAGAACTTTTACTTTTAATTTATCTGTGGCAGATACTGATGTTGTAACCCAGTATTGGTAGAGGTGGTTTTTCTTTGTAGAAAGGACAATTTGAATGGACATCGCTTGGTGATTAGAAACTAATAACTCAGTTTTCAGAGATTGAACTGATAATTTGTTAATCTTTGAGAAAAACTGATAGGATGAGTACAGTACTCTGGTATTCAGTCCTCAAAAATGTTTTGGCAGTATTTCTAGGATTTCATTGTCAGAATTTTACCTAGTAAGTGTTTAATTTTCAATGGGTACTAACAGGATAGCAGCAATTGCTTAGACATGGAAAAAGGACAGCAGCTGATATTTATTGTTACCAGATCTAGCGGGATTATTGTCACTGATTTTCCGAGATGTCTATTGAATGTGTTAGGCCATTGATATATCTGATTCAATAGGATTGAGTCAGGGGTTATTTATATTGTATTAATTTGAGGACTTCGCCAAGGAGGGATAAAACAGTTTTGTTCATCTAGTAGCGCAATCAGAATTCAGTAAAGAATTATTATTATTATCCATGGCAGGATAATCAGTATTCTCATCTTTAGGTGTTATCTCAAGATATGAGTTAGGTGTCACTAATCAACTAGGAATATTAGTACTAGGGATTGTACTAATCAACTTTTGAATCAATAGAATGGGCATTGGTAATTTCAATATGAAAACCTGAATTATGGACAACGACGTTGTCACACGTGTTAGTGATATGACGGGGTATTAGTCATTTTCTCTATTAGTAGTAGAATCTTTTTGATTTACAAGGACTTGTATACTCAATTCTGATGGAGAGATATGAAGCTCATTGTGTATCAGTATGTTACTCGATATTGGGTGTATCAACAGATTTAGACTGAACACCGATAACCTGGAAATTTGTATCATAGTTAGCGATTCCTGATTGGAAATGGGAAGTTATCACGCTGGATTTTGTGACCCATTTTCTAGTATTCTCAAGAAACTATGATACTATCAGGGTTGTGTTATATTGACTCACCAAGGCAGCGCATTTAGTTCCGTATAATCGAGACTTCACTTTTGACAGTAGTGATTGATTACAAAGTCAGAAATTGTGAGTTTTCATGGCATACCAGTAAACATTGTCAAGGAACGAGATTTCAGATTTGTTCCAGATTCTGGGGAAGTTTCTAGTATGACTCAAAGAATATTCTCAATGTGAGTACAACCTATCATTCATAAAATGGTGACCCGTCAAAACATAATATCTGTATTTTGAGAATATATTATGAGTTTGCACTAGGGATTTCAACCAGCTTGGAAAAATCAGGTTTCAATGACTGAATTTGTGTACAACAAACAGTTATCACAACAATAATGGTATGACACCATTTGAGAAGTTGAACGGACAATGATGTCATATTTCACTGTTTTGAGAAGAAACTTGGGAAATAACAGGTTGATAAACCAAGAGTTAAGTCAACAAGATGATGATATAGTAGAATTATCAGAAAATATATCTCTAGAATTCTTGGTCTAATTGAGATATTAGACAATAATGAGGTATATTATAGACTAGTATTGTCGTTATATGGATCCAGTATCCATGATGTGTTCCATGTATCAATGTGGTGGTGATTTGTGGTAGATGAGTCTTACATCTTGCAATCATCCAAGGTACAGTGGATGCAGATTTGACATGTGTGGAGAGACCATGTTGTTACTGAATCATAAGAAACAATATTTTGGAATAAGATGTTCCTTTTTGTGGTCCAGTTTCAATATTGAGACACTACTGTTGATTATTTGGATTACAGTGAGATCTTGTAAAAAGATATGAGAGAATAAGAACCTGTTATTCTTATTCAAGTTCATTCGGTACTTAAGATATGATTTCGAGGACGAAATCTCTTAAGTGGGAGAGAATTTAGTAGCCCGGTTCTATTTTAGAAGATTAATTTTCTAATCATGTTTAGATTTAATAAATCATGATTAAGGAATTTTCTTTATGATCAAACGGACCAAAGAATTAAATTCAGAAGGGCCGAGAAATGTTAATGGACTTATTGGGCCTAAATAGGATCGAAACTTCTGAACCAATATCGGAATGTCCGATCATATCGGAACCAGCGAAGCCATTTTTGAAGTAGCATGGACGGTCGGAACGTCCAATCAGGAGATCGTAGCTTTCGATCTGTACCATCTGAGACGTGGCATTGGAGCGTGAACACGTAGTTGCATGCAGATGATCGGAGCTTCCAAAGTAGAGATCGGAGCTTCCGATCTGGCCCGATCGGAACGTGGCATGCATGCATCGATTGGAGCTTCCGATCAAGGTCTATAAAAAGGGGGTCAGAGGCTCTCATTTGCTTTCCAATTCAGAAAATCTCTCCTCTCCCGTATGAATCTATTTTAAGGGTTTTGCGACTCTTTATTTAAGAGTTGGAGTAGGTAGTAGTATTTTTATAAATTAACAGAGAGTGTCTGTAGTAGTTTCCAAGAAGCGGAGCTTTGACGAGGTGTCCAGGGGTCGTAGAAAGTTAGTGCCCAAGCTCTGGGGCATTCGACATCAGTGGACTAACGACGGACGAAGGTATAGCTCTGGCTCGTTATAGAAAATAGGGAGTATGCTATAGTTTAATTAAGGCTTTTAGAGCATGTTAGATGATGTTTGGCATAATAGATAATGCATGGGTATTATGTATTGTAGTGTTGCATGGTAGGCTTGGAACCTAGATGGGAGCTTTTAGGATCTGCCTTAGAGAGGTACGAAAGTACTGTTCGAGATACCCTGACTGAGTATGCATGTATTATGTGTTGCATTATTCTTATGGCACGATTTTATCTGCATATATTATGACATGTTATTATGCTGCATGCATGATCACATTGAGCTTGTATCCTTGTGATTATATTGTAGTAGGGTGTTTACCCTATCCTATCAGTAGATGGTTGGACATATAAACTCGTGTCAGGTCACCAATATTGGTTGGACACATAGAATTATGTCAGGTCACCATCAGTTGGGTATGTAGGTCAACTTCTGAAGCGACGGCACAACCTGCTATATACCCAGGGCCCAAGTCTGTTCTTGATCATATATTCTTGACCTCGTGTCTTGGTACCCGTACACTTGCATACATGCACATATAATTTTGTATACTTATACTCTCGTACTGAGCGTTTTATGCTCAAGTCCTCGTACTGTTGTTTTTGGACACCCCATTCGACGGGGCAGTTGCAGGTAGTTCTCCTAGAGATCTGGAGTTTGAGTAGTGACCAAGGCAGGATTGCAGGGTCAGCCACTAGGTTTTACCTGAAAGAGTAGGTGCCCGGTGAGCCAACTTGTGGCTAAGGGCTTTGAGAATCTTTGTATAAACAATCTTTTGTTTAATATAATTTACACTTTTATTAATGACAATGACTTTATCTTTCTTCATATTGTTATATTGTGATATACTATTGTTGTTTTGATAAAGAACTTGAATATACTATAGTGTATGTAAGATGTGGTAGAACATGGAGATGTCTATCATGAAACACATCTTATAGTCACTGTATATTCTAAACTGTTCCTAGTCGATTGAGCCGTCCGATAATAAGGATAAGGATCGCTCGAGTTTGAGACTAGCATTTGCGATACAGAGTACCACGTTTCATTGGTAAGGAACATAGAGATGTTCGAAGCATGCAAATGGATATTCATATGATGAATGATCGAACTACCCTATCCGGACTTTCCAAGTGGTTATCACTTATCGAGTGGATAAAGTCCGCGGTTTTTGGTTGTACACCATTAGTCCTTACTACTTGAAACATCATTGAGACTCTATATGCTAGTACTGTGCTTTGACTCGTTTACCGACTCTATTGGGGTCATCAGGTATCGGGATTGGGTACAGTTACAACACATATAGGATTCGATGCTTTGTTGTCAAGGATTCACCACATACTTGCGAGTGTGGATATCCTATGCGATCTGAGGAGATATTAGTGTGACGAATCTCTGGCCAGAGTACATGATGTGATTTAAGAAATGGTTTCTTAGTAGCACATGCGATGTCACTATTTGATCTTCAAGATGTATTGCATAGTTATCGAATCTCGAACGACTCTCGATATACCAATGGTTGTTGATTCGATCGGGATATATGGATGAAGGGACCGTACTATACGCTAACCAAAATCTATTGGTTCTTGCAGGCACTATCAGTGATACCTAGGGAATCATGGGGCGATGTTGCTAGGCGCTCTTACCATGATTCGATGGGCAAGTCGGAAATTGTTGTTCCAAGTCACAAGGAGTTGTGAGCCCACGGCTAGCTGTATCCCTGAACCATTGAGGGTCACACAGAGTAATGGATTTTTAATCCCCGTTGAGATAGTTAAATTTAAAGAGTTAAATTTAATGAACAAAGAAGTTGGACTTCTTATTTAAGAGTAGAGGAGTAAGATTTCCTAAAATGACATAGGGATGTGCATTTTTGGAAATCACTGAATTCGGATTCAGAAAAATTTATATTGACTTTAAAAGGTGCAGAAATGGTTTCTGTGCACATTGGTGAAATCGGTTTATCAATCGAAGTCATGATGAATTTTATATTAATTTCTGAACATGCGGGCTTTGCTTGTCGGGCTTGAACTTATGACTAATGGGCCCTAAGCTGTTAGTGGCCTATATTATAAATAAGTTATTGCAGTACAAAAATTACACACAACAGGTCACAAATTTTCGAAAACCTAGCTGATTTTCTCTCAAAGTGGCCGCCCCCCTTTCCCTCTCTGCTCGGAAAATCCAGTCTGTAAATTTTGAATTACAGTCTGGTTTAACGGATCAAATTCGTTAATTCTCTTCGTAGAAACTTCTGATAGATTTTCTAGTGCAATCTATCAGAGGGATTAATTATCCGTTCGTGGACCTGATTGAAGAACAGTTCGTCCATCAGTTCCAGGGATATACAACAAGAGCAGAGCAATCTGTTGGTGTCCATAATCTCGCTTCGAGATTGGAGGTAAAAATTTATAATCGTTATTTAATTTTTACACACACAATTTAATCGTTAAGTTTTGATACCCATTATGGAATCGTTCCATATAAAATTTTTAAACTTCCGCTGCACCGGGTATCAATTCCGATTGATCTGATTGCCGCGTTCTCCAACAGTGGTATCAGAGCCAGGTTGCTCAGATCAAGCGATTAAATTAATCGATTGTACAAAAATTTTTAAGCCTCGGTTTTTGAAACAAAATAAATATTTTAAAAATAAAATTTTTTTTTTCGGGCAAAACCCGGACAGCGATTGGATCGCTGCCCGGGGGGGGGGGGGGGGCCGCGATGGTCGCTGCCCCGGGCAGCAGGCGTCAGATCGAATTGTTCGAGTCCGAAAATTTTAAAATTGATTTTTGGATAAATTTGAATTTTTGGAAAATTTAAATATTTTATCCGTTAAATTGAATTTTGAAATTAATTATTTTTGGTACAATTGATGATAAGATATGATCTTGTGGATATATTGAGTAAAATATGATTTTATGTATAAAATTGGATTTTATAGATAAAATATGATTTTATTTGATAAAAAGATAAAATATGATTTTGTATGTAAAATAAGATTTTATATATGGAATATGATTTTATCCTTTTAAATTTAAATTGCCATTGCATGTTATCCAATAAGTTAATTTTGAATTAAATGTTATTGGATAAGGATGATCGATTGCCATGACCAATTTTGTAGGTGTATGTTAGGAATTTACATTTGTTTTTATTGTTGTTGGATTTATTAATGGGCCTGGTTTATGGCCCAATATGAATTGTCATATGTAATAAAAGTGGGCTTGGTTTATGGCCCGTTCCTACCCCTTAAAAATGTATCCCCTACTTGTCATTGTTATTTATTATAAATACATTAGATTTAGTGGGAGATGAAGATTTGAAGAGGGAGGTGGGCCCAGCAGACAATAAAGACAGAAGAAATGTAAATTGGAAGTACAATGTAATAGGATTGCATTGCATACTGCATATAACCTAGGATTGGACTAAGACTCGTGATTGGCAACCATGGGTCGATTAGAAATGGAATCGATCATCCTATATAATATGTGATATTATTGTTGTATGCATGTTTTAGACAAAATTATGTGAATCCGGCAAGCATACAAAATTTTAAAAAATGATGAGATAAATTTTCAAAATTAAAATCCCTCATTTTAAATATGATTTAAAATTGATATCAAGATAAATAAAGGAAATTTAAATTTGTTTAAATGTTCCTACCTTCCATCAACGATCAATGTATGAGATGCTACCCGCGGATACGGTCCGGCTCATATTATTGAGGGGGCCCGTTCGTCGAAAAGCTGTACATTGGATCGACACATGTTGTAAGTTGGGTGGAACTCCCATGGGATCGGCTCATATTATTGGGGGATCCACATGGCGACCGTCCATCACAACTTAATATTGATGGGTCATCTTGACATGTCACAATAAACGGCGTCATATTATTGGGCCCTTATTGGACATGAGGTAAAAAACATGGAGGTTGATTTGGAAGCAATTGGGCTCTGCCTTTTGAAAATTATGGTTGGCTGATATTATTCGGGACCATAGATTGTCAATTGGACTCCATGTTCTCACTAAGGAAAACAGTTTCCCGTTTTCACTAGAGGGTAGTGAAATCGTTAAAATAGTGGGAGTGAGATTCATAAAATAAATTTCGCCTATTTTATGTCTTAGTAAATTACTTAAAAAATCACTGATATTTGTCTGTTTCTTTTTAGTATTTCATAAAGATGAATTCGCGTAATCCACTTTTCTCGATCCTCGAACAAAATAAATTGACTGGCGCAAACTATACGCAATGGTTCCGTAAGTTGAAGATTGTCTTGACTTCGGAGAAGATGCTCTACGTGTTAGAAAAATCTCCTCCGAAGGAAGCACCAGCTGACATAAGTCCGGAAGAGTTAGCCAAACTTGATACATGGTGGGACCATGATATCAAGGCCAAATGCTATATGCAAGCCTCGATGTCTGATGAACTCCAGAGGCGATTTGAGGACACCGTGAATGCTGCTGACATTCACGTACAACTCAAGGAACTTTTTGGGGCTCAATCGAGGGCTGAAAGGTTCGCTACTGTAAAGGAGCTAATGACGTGTCGCATGCGTGAAGGGACTTTGGTCCGTGATCATGGGGTACGAGTGATTTGGCACATACAGAAGTTGGTAACCCTTGATTTGGTGTTAGAGCATGAACTCAACGTGGACTTACTACTTCTATCTCTTCCTTCTTCGTTTGACGGATTTGTGGTGAATTTCAATATGAACAAGATAGAGGCCTTCCTTGAAGAGATGATCAATATGCTTGTGACATATGAATCCACTTTAAAGAAGGATAAACCGGCTTTCTTGGTGGGCTCCTCTTCTTCTGCTAAGAAGGGGCCAAGTACAAAGGGTAAGAAATGTTCTGCCCCACCCAAGAAAATCGAACCCGAGAAGAAGTACAAGACAAAGGCTTCAAACATGGAAAAATCCAAGGATGTTTGCTATTACTGCAAGAAGCCCGGTCATTGGAAGCGTAACAGCAAGGAATATCTAGAGCAGTTGCAAACTGCGAAGGGTATGTTCTATATTGAAATAAATGTTTCACTTAATACTACTTCTTGGGTATTGGATACCGGATGTGGATCTCACATTTGCAATGATTTGCAGGTGATGACAAGAAGTCGCAGGCTTAGAATGGGTGAGACCCAGCTGAGGCTCGGAAATGGTTCCAGAGTTGAAGCTAAAGCTGTGGGAGATATTTATTTAATTTTACAGAACGGTTTTAAGTTACTTTTGAGAGATGTTTTATTTTTTCCGGATTTGATTAAAAACATTATTTCTGTTTATGCTTGATAGAGATGGTTATTCTTGCAATTTTGTGAATGAGATTTGCAATATTTACAAGAATGAATGTTTAATTGGAAATGGAAAACTTGAAAATGATGTATATAACTTAAAACTAAAAGACGTTCCAATAAATTATGTTGATAAACCGGCAACAACAAACAAAAGGAAAATCGATAGTCAAAACCCGGCAAACCTTTGGCATGCTAGGCTAGGTCATATTTCCTCAAGGAGGATGAACAAGCTAGTGGGAGAGGGCATGTTTGATATGTCTGATATTAACTCTCTACCTACTTGTGAATCCTGCCTAAAAGGAAAAATGACTAAATCTCCTTTTAAGGGGAAACCTGAGCGTAGTCAAAATCTGTTGGATTTGATCCATACAGATGTTTTTGGTCCATTTAGAGTTGGTACTCAATATGGCCACACCTACTTCATTACCTTTACTGATGATTATTCTAGGTATGGGTATTTATATTTAATGAAATATAAGTCTGAAGCATTTGAAAAGTTCAAAAAATTCAAGGCTGAAGTAGAAAACAAACTAGGTAAAAGTATTAAAGCACTTCGATCGGATCGAGGTGGAGAATACTTAAGTACCGAGTTTTTGGACTATCTGAAAGAGAATGAGATTCTCTCTCAGTGGACTCCTCCTATGACACCTCAGCTGAATGGTGTATCGGAGCGTCGTAATCGAACTTTGTTGGACATGGTTCGATCCATGATGAGCTTCACTGAGCTTCCACCTTCGTTTTGGGGCTATGCGCTTGAAACGACGGTATTGTTGTTGAACAACGTCCACACTAAAGCAGTGGACAAAACACCATACGAGTTATGGAATGGCAAAGCTCCTAAGTATTCGTACTTGAGGATTTGGGGATGTCCTGCTTACGTGAAGCAGACAGTGGGAGATAAGTTGGATAGTCGATCCACCTTATGTTATTTTGTAGGGTATCCGAAGAATTCAATCGGATATTATTTCTATTATCCTGCTGAAACAAAGGTGTTTCTTTCAAGGAATGCCACCTTCTTGGAGAAGGAGTTCTTATTGGATAAGAAAGGCGAGATGATGGAACTCGAAGAAATTCGAGAAGAACCCGAAATACAAAATAATGATCCTACACCTCAAGAACCATTGATAGACACGCCTGTACCTAGAAGATCCGAGAGGACTTCTAGACCTCCTATTCGATATGGTCTTCTTCTTGAAGGGGATCAAGATGAACCCGATGTTGGATGTGATCCAAGAAACTTCAAGGAAGCAATTTCTGATGCGGATTCAAATTTATGGCTTGAAGCTATGCAGTCAGAAATAGATTCGATGCATACAAACCAAGTTTGGTCTTTAGTAGATCCTCCCGATGGAATTGTTCCAATAGGGTGTAAATGGATCTACAAGAAAAAGCTTGGGCCTGATGGTAAGGTATTGACCTACAAGGCGCAATTGGTGGCGAAAGGTTATACTCAAAGACAAGGAGTTGACTATGATGAAACCTTTTCACCAGTTGCAATGTTCAAGTCCATAAGAATCCTTATTGCCATAGCTGATTGGTATGACTATGAGATATGGCAAATGGATGTGAAGACGGCTTTTCTTAATGGAGACATTAAGGAAGAAATCTATATGAAGCAGCCTGAGGGGTACACATCCATGGGAAGCGAGCATAAGGTATGCAAGCTTCAGAGATCAATTTATGGTCTAAAACAAGCATCAAGAAGTTGGAACCAGAAATTTGATGAAACAATAAAGGATTTTGGTTTCATCAAGAACCCGGAGGAACCATGCGTGTACAAGAAAGTAGTTAAGGATGCTGTGACATTCTTAGTACTTTATGTTGATGACATCCTACTCATTGGGAATGACGTAGGGATGTTGCAGTCAACAAAGATATGGTTATCAGGTAGATTCTCGATGATGGATTTGGGTGAGGCATCCTATATTCTAGGGATACAGATCTATAGAGATAGATCTAAGAGAATGATAGGACTCACTCAATCAACCTACATCGATACCCTATTGAAACGGTTTTCAATGGATGGGTCCAAGAGAGGACATCTACCCATGTGTCATGGAGTTTCTCTATCCAAGTCTATGTGTCCCAAGACTGATGAAGAGATAGAGAAAATGACACATATACCATATGCGTCAACCATAGGTATTATCATGTATGGGATGATATCTACCAGACCGGATGTAGCATTTGCTCTGAGTATCACGAGCAGATATCAAGTTAATCCCGGTCAAATCCATTGGAAAGCCGTGAAGGACATTCTTAAGTACTTACAAAGGACTAAGAATATGTTCATGGTATATGGAGGAAGAGAACTAAAATTGGAAGGCTATACCGACTCTAGCTTCCAAAGTGACGTGGATGACTCGAAGTCAACCTCTGGATTTGTGTTCATGCTCAATGGCGGTGCTGTCTCGTGGAAGAGTTCCAAGTAGGACACCACAGCGGATTCCACCACTGAGGCAGAATACATTGCAGCATCAGCTGCTGCTAAAGAGGCCGTTTGGATGAGGAATTTCGTCCAAGAGTTGGGCGTCATTCCTGAAGTTGTTGGTCCAGTCCCGGTGTACTGTGACAACACGGGTGCCATTGCTCAGGCAAAGGAACCAAGGTCTCATCAAAGATCCAAACGTACTGAGGAAATACCACATCATCCGAGAGATTGTGGAAAGAGGAGACATCACTGTCGAAAGAATGGCCTCTGCAGACAATATCGCTGATCCACTTACTAAGCCCTTGCCAGGACCATTATTTGACAAACATCGCGAAGCAATGGGTCTACGTAGTATGACTAGTTGGCTTTAGGGCAAGTGGGAGATTGAAAGAGTAGGTGCCCGGTGAGCCAACTTTGAAAGAGTAGGTGCCCAGTGAGCCAACTTGTGGCTAAGGGCTTTAATGACTCTTTGTATAAACAATCTTTTGTTTAATATAATTTACACTTTTATTAATGGCAATGACTTTATCTTTCTTCATATTGTTATATTGTGATATACTATTGTTGTTTTGATAAAGACCTTGAATATACTATAGTGTATGTAAGATGTGGTAGAACATGGAGATGTCTATCATGAAACACATCTTATAGTAACTGTATATTCTAAACTGTTCCTAGTCGATTGAGCCGTCCGATAATAAGGATAAGGATCACTCGAGTTTGAGACTAGCATTTGCGATGCAGAGTACCACGTTTCATTGGTAAGGAACATAGAGATGTTCGAAGCATGCAAATGGATATTCATATGATGAATGATCGAACTACCCTATCCGGACTTTCCAAGTGGTTATCACTTATCGAGTGGATAAAGTCCGCGGTTTTGGTTGTACACCATTAGTCCTTACTACTTGAAACATCATTGAGACTCTATATGCTAGTACTGTGCTTTGACTCGTTTACCGACTCTATTGGGGTCATCAGGTGTCGGGATTGGGTACAGTTACAACACATATAGGAGTCGATGCTTTGTTGTCAAGGATTCACCACATACTTGCGAGTGTGGATATCCTATGCGATCTGAGGAGATATTAGTGTGACGAATCTCTGGCCAGAGTACATGATGTGATTTAAGAAATGGTTTCTTAGTAGCAGATGCGATGTCACTATTTGATCTTCAAGATGTATTGCATAGTTATCGAATCTCGAACGACTCTCGATTTACCAATGGTTGTTGATTCGATCGGGATATATAGATGAAGGGACCGTACTGTACACTAACCAAAATCTATTGGTTCTTGCAGGCACTATCAGTGATACCTAGGGAATCATGGGGCGATGTTGCTAGGCGCTCTTACCATGATTCGATGGGCTAGTCGGAAATTGTTGTTCCGAGTCACAAGGAGTTGTGAGCCCACGGCTAGCTGTATCCCTGAACCATTGAGGGTCACACAGAGTAATGGATTTTTAATCCCCGTTGAGATAGTTAAATTTAAAGAGTTAAATTTAATGAACAAAGAAGTTGGTCTTCTTATTTAAGAGTAGAGGAGTAAGATTTCCTAAAATGACATAGGGATGGGCATTTTTGGAAATCACTGAATTCGGATTCAGAAAAATTTATCTTGACTTTAAAAGGTGTAGAAATGGTTTCTGTGCACATTGGTGAAATCAGTTTATCAATCGGAGTCATGATGAATTTTATATTAATTTTTGAACATGCGGGCTTTGCTTGTCGGGCTTGAACTTATGACTAATGGGCCCTAAGCTGTTAGTGGCCTACATTATAAATAAGTTATTGCAGTACAGAAATTATACACAACAGGTCACAAAATTTTCGAAATACCCTAGTATTTTTCCTCTGAAGTGGCCGCCCCCTTTTCCCCTCTGCTCGGTAAAATCCAGTCTGTGAATTTTGAATTACAGTCTGGTTTAACGGATCAAATTCGTTAATCTCTTCGTAGAAACTTCTGATAGATTTTCTAGTGCAATCTATCAGAGGTATTAAATATCCGTTCGTGGACCTGATTGGAAAACAGTTCATCCATCAGTTCCAGGGATATACAACAAGAGGAGAGCAATCTGTTGGTGTCCAAAATCTCGATTCGAGATTGAAGGTAAAAATTTATAATTGTTATTTAATTTTTACACACACAATTTTATCGTTAAGTTTTGATACCCATTATGGAATCGTTCCATATAAAATTTTTAAACTTCCGCTGCACCGGGTATCAATTCTGATTGATCTGATCGCCGCGTTCTCCAACAGTGGTATTAGAGCCAGGTTGCTCAGATCAAGCGATTAAATTAATCGATTGTACAAAATTTTTTTAAGCCTCGGTTTTTGAAACAAAATAAATATTTTAAAAATAAAAAAAAAAAATTTCGGGCAAAAACCCGTGCAGCGATTGGATCGCTGCCCGGGGGGGGGGGGGGGGGGGCGGCGCACGGCGCTGCCTGGCCCGAGCCCTATGGGGCGCGGGCTGCCCGGGAATGTCCCGGGCGGCCCGCGGAAAAAAAATAATTTTTTTTAATTTTAAATTAAATTTTAATATGTTAAAATTTTATTTTTGGTCCAATCGAAAATTGTTTTTGATTGGTCCACGAGGCGTCGGATCGAATTGTTCGAGTCGAAAATTTTAAAAATGATTTTTGGATAAATTTGAATTTTTGGAAAATTTAAATATTTTATCCGTTAAATTGAATTTTGAAATTAATTATTTTTGGTACAATTGATGATAAGATATGATCTTATGGATATATTGAGTAAAATATGATTTTATGTATAAAATTGGATTTTATAGATAAAATATGATTTTATTTGATAAAAAGATAAAATATGATTTTGTATGTAAAATATGATTTTATATATGAAATATGATTTTATCCTTTTAAATTTAAATTGCCATTGCATGTTATCCAATAAATTAATTTTGAATTAAATATTATTGGATAAGGATGATCGATTGCGATGACCAATTTTGTAGGTGTATGTTAGGAATTTACATTTGTTTTTATTGTTTTGGATTTATTAATGGGCCTGGTTTATGGCCCAATATGAATTGTCATATGTAATGAAAGTGGGCTTGGTTTATGGCCCGTTCCCACCCCTTAAAAATGTATCCCCTACTTGTCATTGTTATTTATTGTAAATACATTAGATTTAGTGGAAGATCAAGATTTGAAGATGGAGGTGGGCCCAGCAGACAATAAAGACAGAAGAAATGTAAATTGGAAGCTCAATGTAATAGGATTGCATTGCATACTGCATATTACCTAGGATTGGACTAAGACTCGTGATTGGCAACCACGGGTCGATTAGAAATGGAATCGATCATCTTATATAATATGTGATATTATTGTTGTATGCATGTTTTAGACAAAATTGTGTGAATCCGGCAAGCATACAAAATTTTAAAAATGATGAGACAAATTTTCAAAATTAAAATCCCTCATTTTAAATATGATTTAAAATTGATATCAAGATAAATAAAGGAAATTTAAATTTTTTTAAATGTTCCTACCTTCCATCAACGATCAATGTATGAGATGCTACCCGCGGATACGGTCCGGCTCATATTATTGGGGGGGCCCGTTTGTCGGAAAGTTGTACATTGGATCGACACATGTTGTAAGTTGGGTGGAACTCCCATGGGATCGGCTCATATTATTGGGGGATCCACATGGCGACCGTCTATCACAACTTAATATTGATGGGTCATCTTGACATGTCACAATTTTTATAAACGGCGTCATATTATTGGGCCCTTATTGGACATGAGGTAAAAACATGGAGGTTGCTTTGGAAGCAATTGGGCTCTACCTTTTGAAAATTATGGTTGGCTGATATTATTCGGGACCATAGTTTGTCAATTGGACTCCATGTTCTCACTAAGGAAAACAGTTTCCCGTTTTCACTAGAGGGTAGTGAAATCGTTAAAATAGTGGGAGTGAGATTCATAAAATAAATTTCGCTTATTTTATGTCTTAGTAAATTACTTAAACAATCACTGATATTTGTCTGTTTCTTTTCAGTATTTCATAAAGATGAATTCGCGTAATCCACTTTTCTCGATCCTCGAACAAAATAAATTGACTGGCGCAAACTATACGAAATGGTTCCGTAAGTTGAAGATTGTCTTGACTTCGGAGAAGATGCTCTACGTGTTAGAAAAATCTCCTCCGAAGGAAGCACCAGCTGACATAAGTCCGAAAGAGTTAGCCAAACTTGATACATGGTGGGACCATGATATCAAGGCCAAATGCTATATGCAAGCCTCGATGTCTGATGAACTCCAGAGGCGATTTGAGGACACCATGAATGCTGCTGACATTCACGTACAACTCAAGGAACTTTTTGGGGCTCAATCGAGGGCTGAAAGGTTCGCTACTGTAAAGGAGCTAATGACGTGTCGCATGCGTGAAGGGACCTCGGTCCGTGATCATGGGGTACGAGTGATTTGGCTCATACAGAAGTTGGTAACCCTTGATTTGGTGTTGGAGCATGAACTCAACGTGTACTTACTACTTCTATCTCTTTCTTCTTCGTTTGACGGATTTGTGGTGAATTTCAATATGAACAAGATAGAGGCCTCCCTTGAAGAGATGGTCAATATGCTTGTGACATATGAATCCACATTAAAGAAGGATAAACCGGCTTTCTTGGTGGGCTCCTCTTCTTCTGCTAAGAAGGGGCCAAGTACAAAGGGTAAGAAACGTTCTGCCCCACCCAAGAAAATCAAACCCGAGAAGAAGTACAAGACAAAGGCTTCAAACATGGAAAAATCCAAGGATGTTTGCCATTACTGCAAGAAGCCCGGTCATTGGAAGCGTAACTGCAAGGAATATCTAGAGCAGTTGCGAACTGCGAAGGGTATGTTCTATATTGAAATAAATGTTTCACTTAATACTACTTCTTGGGTATTGGATACCGGATGTGGATCTCACATTTGCAATGATTTGCAGGTGATGACAAGAATTCGCAGGCTTAGAATGGGTGAGACCCAGCTGAGGCTCGGAAATGGTTCCAGAGTTGAAGCTAAAGCTGTGGGAGATATTTATTTAATTTTGCAGAACGGTTTTAAGTTACTTTTGAAAGATGTTTTATTTGTTTCGGATTTGATTAAAAACATTATTTCTGTTTCTATGCTTGATAGAGATGGTTATTCTTGCAATTTTGTGAATGGGATTTGCAATATTTACAAGAATGAATGTTTGATTGGAAATGGACAACTTGAAAATGATCTATATAACTTAAAACTAAAAGACGTTCCAATAAATTATGTTGATAAACCGGCAACAACAAACAAAAGGAAAATCGATAGCCAAAACCCGGCAAACCTTTGGCAAGCTAGGCTAGGTCATATTTCCTCAAGGAGGATGAACAAGCTAATGGGAGAGGGCATGTTTGATATGTCTGATATTAACTCTCTACCTACTTGTGAATCCTGCCTGAAAGGAAAAATGACTAAATCTCCTTTTATGGGGAAACCTGAGCGTAGTCAAAATCTGTTGGATTTGATCCATACAGATGTCTGTGGTCCATTTAGAGTTGGTACTCAATATGGCCACACCTACTTCATTACCTTTACTGATGATTATTCTAGGTATGGGTATTTATATTTAATGAAATATAAGTCTGAAGCATTTGAAAAGTTCAAAGAATTCAAGGCTGAAGTAGAAAACAAGCTAGGTAAAAGTATTAAAGCACTTCGATCGAATCGAGGTGGAGAATACTTAAGTACCGAGTTTTTGGACTATCTGAAAGAGAATGAGATTCTCTCTCAGTGGACTCCTCCTATGACACCACAGCTGAATGGTGTATCGGAGCGTCGTAATCGAACTTTGTTGGACATGGTTCGATCCATGATGAGCTTCACTGAGCTTCCACCTTCGTTTTGGGGCTATGCTCTTGAAACGGCGGTATTGTTGTTGAACAACGTCCACACTAAAGCAGTGGACAAAACACCATACGAGTTATGGAATGGCAAAGCTCCTAAGTATTCATACTTGAGGATTTGGGGATGTCCTGCTTACGTGAAGCGGACAGTGGGAGATAAGTTGGATAGTCGATCCACCTTATGTTATTTTGTAGGGTATCCAAAGAATTCAATCGGATATTATTTCTATTATCCTGCTGAAACAAAGGTGTTTGTTTCAAGGAATGCCACCTTCTTGGAGAAGGAGTTCTTATTGGATAAGAAAGACGAGATGATGGAACTCGAAGAAATTCGAGAAGAACCCGAAATACAAAATAACGATCCTACACCTCAGGAACCATTGATGGACACGCCTATACTTAGAAGATCCGAGAGGACTTCTAGACCTCCTATTCGATATGGTCTTCTTCTTGAAGGGGATCAAGATGAACCCGATGTTGGATGTGATCCAAGAAACTTCAAGGAAGCAATTTCTGATGCGGATTCAAATTTATGGCTTGAAGCTATGAAGTCGGAAATAGATTTGATGCATACAAACCAAGTTTGGTCTTTAGTAGATCCTCCCGATGGAATTGTTCCAATAGGGTGTAAATGGATCTACAAGAAAAAGCTTGGGCCTGATGGTAAGGTATTGACCTACAAGGCGCGATTGGTGGCGAAAGGTTATACTCAAAGACAAGGAGTTGACTATGATGAAACCTTTTCACCAGTTGCAATGTTCAAGTCCATAAGAATCCTTATTGCCATAGCTGCTTGGTATGACTATGAGATATGGAAAATGGATGTGAAGACTGCTTTTCTTAATGGAGACATTAAGGAAGAAATATATATGACGCAGCCTGAGGGATACACATCCATGGGAAGCGAGCATAAGGTATGCAAGCTTCAGATATCAATCTATGGTCTAAAACAAGCATCAAGAAGTTGGAACCAGAAATTTGATGAAACAATAAAGGATTTTTGTTTCATCAAGAACCCGGAGGAACCATGCGTGTACAAGAAAGTAGTTAAGGATGCTGTGACAATCTTAGTACTTTATGTTGATGACATCCTACTCATTGGGAATGACGTAGGGATGTTGCAGTCAACAAAGATATGGTTATCAGGTAGATTCTCGATGAAGGATTTGGGTGAGGCATCCTATATTCTAGGGATACAGATCTATAGAGATAGATCTAAGAGAATGATAGGACTCACTCAATCAACCTACATTGACACCATATTGAAACGGTTTTCAATGGATGGGTCCAAGAGAGGACATCTACCCATGTGTCATGGACTTTCTCTATCCAAGTCTATGTGTCCCAAGACGGATGAAGAGATAGAGAAAATGACACATGTACCATATGCGTCAGCCATAGGTAGTATCATGTATGGGATGATATCTACCAGACCGGATGTAGCATTTGCTCTGAGAGTCACGAGCAGATATCAAGCTAATCCCGGTCAAATGCATTGGAAAGCCGTGAAGGACATTCTTAAGTACTTACGAAGGACTAAGAATATGTTCATGGTATATGGAGGAAGAGAACTAAAATTGGAAGGCTATACCGACTCTAGCTTCCAAAGTGACGTGGATGACTCGAAGTCAACCTCTGGATTTGTGTTCATGCTCAATGGCGGTGCTGTCTCTTGGAAGAGTTCCAAGTAGGACACCACAGCGGATTCCACCACTGAGGCAGAATACATTACAGCATCAGCTGCTACTAAAGAGGCCGTTTGGATGAGGAATTTCGTCCAAGAGTTGGGCGTCATTCCTGAAGTTGTTGGTCCAGTCCCGGTGTACTGTGACAACACGGGTGCCGTTGCTCAGGGATAGGAACCAAGGTCTCATCAAAGATCCAAACACGTACTGAGGAAATACCACATCATCCGGGAGATTGTGGAAAGAGGAGACATCAGTGTCGAAAGAGTGGCCTCTGCAGACAATATCGCTGATCCACTTACTAAGCCCTTGCCAGGACCATTATTTGACAAACATCGCGAAGCAATGGGTCTACATAGTATGACTAGTTGGCTTTAGGGCAAGTGGGAGATTGAAAGAGTAGGTGCCCAGTGAGCCAACTTGTGGCTAAGGGCTTTAATGACTATTTGTATAAACAATCTTTTGTTTAATATAATTTACACTTTTATTAATGGCAATGACTTTATCTTTCTTCATATTGTTATATTGTGATATACTATTGTTGTTTTGATAAAGACCTTGAATATACTATAGTGTATGTAAGATGTGGTAGAACATGGAGATGTCTATCATGAAACACATCTTATAGTAACTGTATATTCTAAACTGTTCCTAGTCGATTGAGCCGTCCGATAATAAGGATAAGGATCGCTCGAGTTTGAGACTAGCATTTGCGATGCAGAGTACCACGTTTCATTGGTAAGGAACATAGAGATGTTCGAAGCATGCAAATGGATATTCATATGATGAATGATTGAACTACCCTATCCGGACTTTCCAAGTGGTTATCACTTATCGAGTGGATAAAGTCCGCGGTTTTGGTTGTACACCATTAGTCCTTACTACTTGAAACATCATTGAGACTCTATATGCTAGTACTGTGCTTTGACTCGTTTACTGACTCTATTGTGGTCATCAGGTGTCGGGATTGGGTACAGTTACAACACATATAGGAGTCGATGCTTTGTTGTCAAGGATTCACCACATACTTGCGAGTGTGGATATCCTATGCGATCTGATGAGATATTAGTGTGACGAATCTATGGCCAGAGTACATGATGTGATTTAAGAAATGGTTTCTTAGTAGCACATGCGATGTCACTATTTGATCTTCAAGATGTATTGCATAGTTATCGAATCTCGAACGACTCTCGATTTACCAATGGTTGTTGATTCGATCGGGATATATGGATGAAGGGACCGTACTGTACGCTAACCAAAATCTATTGGTTCTTGCAGGCACTATCAGTGATACCTAGGGAATCATGGGGCGATGTTGCTAGGCGCTCTTACCATGATTCGATGGGCAAGTCGGAAATTGTTGTTCCGAGTCACAAGGAGTTGTGAGCCCACGGCTAGCTGTATCCCTGAACCGTTGAGGGTCACACAGAGTAATGGATTTTTAATCCCCGTTGAGATAGTTAAATTTAAAGAGTTAAATTTAATGAACAAATAAGTTGGACTTCTTATTTAAGAGTAGAGGAGTAAGATTTCCTAAAATGACATAGGGATGGGCATTTTTGGTAATCACTGAATTCGGATTCAAAAAAATTTATCTTGACTTTAAAAGGTGCAGAAATGGTTTCTGTGCACATTGGTGAAATCAGTTTATCAATCGGAGTCATGATGAATTTTATATTAATTTCTGAACATGCGGGCTTTGCTTGTCGGGCTTGAACTTATGACTAATGGGCCCTAAGCTGTTAGTGGCCTACATTATAAATAAGTTATTGCAGTACAGAAATTATACACAACAGGTCACAAAATTTTCGAAATACCCTAGTATTTTTCCTCTGAAGTGGCCGCCCCCTTTTCCCCTCTGCTCGGTAAAATCCAGTCTGTGAATTTTGAATTACAGTCTGGTTTAACGGATCAAATTCGTTAATCTCTTCGTAGAAACTTCTGATAGATTTTCTAGTGCAATCTATTAGAGGGATTAAATATCCGTTCGTGGACCTGATTGAAAAACAGTTCATCCATCAGTTCCAGGGATATACAACAAGAGCAGAGCAATCTGTTGGTGTCCAAAATCTCGATTCGAGATTGAAGGTAAAAATTTATAATTTTTATTTAATTTTTACACACACAATTTAATCGTTAAGTTTTGATACCCATTATGGAATCGTTCCATATAAAATTTTTAAACTTCCGCTGCACCGGGTATCAATTCTGATTGATCTGATCGCCGCGTTCTCCAACAAACTTGTGGCTAAGGGCTTTGATGACTCTTTGTATAAACAATCTTTTGTTTAATATAATTTACACTTTTATTAATGGCAATGACTTTATATTTCTTCATATTGTTATATTGTGATATACTATTGTTGTTTTGATAAAGACCTTGAATATACTATAGTGTATGTAAGATGTGGTAGAACATGGAGATGTCTATCATGAAACACATCTTATAGTCACTGTATATTATAAACTGTTCCTAGTCGATTGAGCCGTCCGATAATAAGGATAAGGATCGCTCGAGTTTGAGACTAGCATTTGCGATGCAGAGTACCACGTTTTATTGGTAAGGAACATAGAGATGTTCGAAGCATGCAAATGGATATTCATATGATGAATGATCGAACTACCCTATCCGGACTTTCCAAGTGGTTATCACTTATCGAGTGGATAAAGTCCGCGGTTTTTGGTTGTACACCATTAGTCCTTACTACTTGAAACATCATTGAGACTCTATATGCTAGTACTGTGCTTTGACTCGTTTACCGACTCTATTGGGGTCATTAGGTGTCGGGATTGGGTACAGTTACAACACATATAGGAGTCGATGCTTTGTTGTCAAGGATTCACCACATACTTGCGAGTGTGGATATCCTATGCGATCTGAGGAGATATTAGTGTGACGAATCTCTGGCCAGAGTACATGATGTGATTTAAGAAATGGTTTCTTAGTAGCACATGCGATGTCACTATTTGATCTTCAAGATGTATTGCATAGTTATCGAATCTCGAACGACTCTCGATATACCAATGGTTGTTGATTCGATCGGGATATATGGATGAAGGGACCGTACTGTACGCTAACCAAAATCTATTGGTTCTTGCAGGCACTATCAGTGATACCTAGGGAATCATGAGGCGATGTTGCTAGGCGCTCTTACCATGATTCGATGGGCAAGTCGGAAATTGTTGTTCCGAGTCACAAGGAGTTGTGAGCCCACGGCTAGCTGTATCCCTGAACCATTGAGGGTCACACAGAGTAATGGATTTTTAATCCCCGTTGAGATAGTTAAATTTAAAGAGTTAAATTTAATGAACAAAGAAGTTGGACTTCTTATTTAAGAGTAGAGGAGTAAGATTTCCTAAAATGACATAGGGATGGGCATTTTTGGAAATCACTGAATTCGGATTCAGAAAAATTTATCTTGACTTTAAAAGGTGCAGAAATGGTTTCTGTGCACATTGGTGAAATCGGTTTATCAATCGGAGTCATGATGAATTTTATATTAATTTCTGAACATGCGGGCTTTGCTTGTCGGGCTTGAACTTATGACTAATGGGCCCTAAGCTGTTAGTGGCCTACATTATAAATAAGTTATTGCAGTACAGAAATTACACACAACAGGTCACAAATTTTTGAAAACCTAGCTGATTTTCTCTCAAAGTGGCCGCCCCCCTTTCCCTCTCTGCTCGGAAAATCCAGTCTGTAAATTTTGAATTACAGTCTGGTTTAACGGATCAAATTCGTTAATTCTCTTCGTAGAAACTTCTGATAGATTTTCTAGTGCAATCTATCAGAGGGATTAATTATCCGTTCGTGGACCTGATTGAAGAACAGTTCGTCCATCAGTTCCAGGGATATACAACAAGAGCAGAGCAATCTGTTGGTGTCCATAATCTCGCTTCGAGATTGGAGGTAAAAATTTATAATCGTTATTTAATATTTACACACACAATTTAATCGTTAAGTTTTGATACCCATTATGGAATCTTTCCATATAAAATTTTTAAACTTCCGCTGCACCGGGTATCAATTCTGATTGATCTGATCGCCGCGTTCTCCAACATTACCATGTTCGTATGTTAGTTATTTTAGTTTCCACAGTTTATCTCTGATTATGATTGATTTAATTCTTAAACTTATGATTAGTAGGTGATTCTGGTGCGGCTCACTACAGTCTGAATGCCTCCATCTGTCGTGATGTCAGGTTAACTGGGGCAGCCACTTATCGTGCAGCAGTTGGTGAGGCTATGTTCTCTGAGAAGGACAAGAACGATATTATCAAAGAATCACAGGCCAAGAGGACAAGTTTCCAAGGTCGTGATTAGCAGGGGCCTATCCAGAAGAGGTCGTACCAAGCTCCAACTCAGAGGAAACCTTAGCAACAGCAGCGCCAGAACCCCAATCAGGCGGGACCTCAAGGGAAGAATCAGTTGGAAGCTAATGATCCAAAGCCGGTGAATGTACCTATCTGTCAGAAATGTGGGACGCCACACTTAGGTCAATGCATGATGGGGACTAATTCCTGTTTTAACTTCAAGAAGCCGGGGCATTTCACAAAGGATTGTCCTCAGGCTAAAGAGCCGGCAAAAGGAAGATTTTATGCAATGACGCATGATCAAGTCAATTCAGAATCTGCTATTGTCACAAGTATGATTAGTTTTGCCAATTTACCTGTTAATGTGTTGATAAATACTCGAGCTACATGGTAACTGTGTTTTGTGTGCATATTTTTGTGTCGTTTTATTGTTGTTTTGCATACATTCTTGTGTCTTTGTTTGTGTTTTTAATTTAGTTTTAGTCATATTTCATTAATCATGTCTACATAACATTTTCACGGGTTTTATGTAGGAATTGGCAAAATGAAGCTACAAATCGGACATAAATATTATCACTCGAGCTGCTGGAATTTACCGCTCGAGCGAGAGAAAGAAAATTTTTTTGGGCAGAAGTATTCTCGCTCGAGTAGGGTTTTGTTATCGCTCGAGAGGCGGAAAAGGAAATTGCTGGACAGAAGAATTCCCGCTCGAGAGGTGCGGGCGTGCTGAGTCCATATTTTTGGAAATTCCTTGGCCGAGTGGGATTTGATCTTTGGAAGATTTGGAGCCTATAAATAGTTATTTTATCATCATATTAAGGGTTTCGAATGTGATTTAGAAGCAAGGAAGCGGCTACAATCTTCCATCTAGTTCTATTCTTCTTCTTTTCTTTTTATTTTTTATTTTTGGTTCATGTTTTGAATTGAAGAACTTGATTGTGAATTATGCTAAAGTTTTAGTATTTTTCCTTTCTATCAAGGCCACGTGATTCGGCCGAATAAATTTATGAAAAAAACTTTAATGTTTGTTTGGAAATTTTCAGATTTGGTTTTATGATTGTTGATTTTTGGATTTAAATTTGTCTTTTGAATAATCTGGTCAATTGTTTACTTTCATGTTAATTGATTCCAAGTCGACAGAGGAGGAATTGATTTTGATCAATTCTTAATCAACACAAGGTTAAATCGACTAGAAATAGTATTCGATTTCATTGTGAGGTTTTAGGTGCAAACTGAGTTTTCACGATTCTTAATGCATTCGAATTTGATCTGAATTATGAAACATCTATCCGTCAATATTTGAATAGGTTTAATTATTCTAAAAATATACCTTTAAACAAATTAGGAGAATTCACCGTAATTTAAGATTTCATCTGAGCCATAAATTGGTTACTTGTTCACGATTTGTTCGGTACCTACGTGTATCCTTGATCGAATCTTTTGTTCATTGATTTGAACTTAAAAATTCTTATTGCGGTTTATTTGAATTGCTTTTATTTACAATTTTATTTGTTAGTTAAAAATCCTGAAATTACTTTTATTGATTAGTCTAGATTAAGTTAAAATAATTATATTTTGGTAATTACATATATAAGTCTCTGTGGGTTCGAAATCTGGACTCGCTGTTCACTTTACTATTACTTGATCTAGTGCGCTTGCTAGTAATTATTTTTTGTGGTCAAGTTTTTGGCGCCGTGGCCGGGGACTGTTTGTGATATCAGAATTGTTATTTTACTTGAGATTAGACTTTATTTTGCTTTATTAGTTCTATTAAATTTTGAAATTTTTCTCTCTTGTATTTGTGTTTTTCAGGTACTTATTGTTGTGCATGCATAGCATTCGATCATCTAAGGATCCCTTACTGCTTCATTTAGAGATCGAACGCACGCAAAAAAGGATTCGAAAAGCAAGGAGAATTATAATTCTAGAGATTGAGTCTGAATCGGAACCAGAAAAAGAGATGGCGGATAAAAGAACTGTTCTTGATCTTATTCATCCATCGGTGGAAGGCTATGGATCTAGCATAGTTCGCCCTGCTGTTGAGGCAAACACTTTTTAATTGAAGTCTTCTATCATACAGATGATTCAGCTGCAAGCTCGTTTCGGGGGCACATATGTGGAAGACCCCTATGCTCATCTGGAGCGTTTTCTATCTATCTGTGACACTTTCAAGTTTAATGGGGTAACATCTGATGCAGTGCGACTGCGGTTATTCTCATTATCTCTACAAGGCAAAGCTTTGGAATGGTTGAATGATCTGCCTGCGGGTTCTATCACTACTTGGACCGGCCTTGTTCAAACTTGTTTTGAACAAGTATTTCCCTCCCACGATGATGACAAAGTTGTTCTTTGACATTATCTCATTTTAGAAAATTGAGGGAGAGTCTCTACATACAGCATGTACTAGATTCAAAAAGATGTTGAGGATGTGTCCTCAGCATAATCTTACTCAGAGCCAACAGACTCAGACATTCTACAATGGAGCCGATCATTCGGTTCAATCTATGTTGGACGCTTCTACTAATGGAAGCCTATTCATAAATACACCAGAAGATGCTTGGGATATTATTGGTAACATGGCTGAAAGCAATGTAGGATGGCCGAATGTGAAAAAGGAGAAAAAAGCTAGAGTTCTAGAAGTCGATGCACTAACAACGCTTAATGCTAAGATTGATGCTCTCATACATCAGATGACGATTATGCTGAAAGCTCCAACTAATCAGGTACAAGTGCAGCATCCCGAGGCACAGACCGTATTTGAAGTTGATGCAGCCAACTTTATGGGAAATCAAGGGAGACAGCCATACAATCCTTATCGCAACAACTAAAATCTTGGCTGGAAAAATCACCCGAATTTCTCATGGAAATCTGCAGATCCCACCGCCAACACGTCTAAGCCAGTTGAGAAGAAACCGAGCTTTCATCCCTTTTTCAGATTCTTTAGCTCAGATTTCAAGTTCTGCCAAATTTCTGAAGGACTTATTGATAAACAAAAAGAAGCTGAATGATATAACACAAGTCACAATGAACGAGGAGTGCTAGGTTGTGCTGCAAAACAAGTGCCCACGCAAATTTCAGGACCTATAGAGTTTTTCCGTACCTTGTCAGAACGGAAGTATGTCGTTTGATAATGTATTGTGTGACTTAGGATCAAGTATAAATCTGATGTAATATTCACTGTCTAAGAAATTGGGTATACGCAACATTGAACCATCGAATATTTCTCTTAAATTTGCTGATAAATCTATTAAATACCCAAGAGGAGTTGTGGAAAATGTTCAAGATAGACAAGTTTATTTATCTTGTAGATTTTTTTATTCTTGACATGGATGAAGATTGCGAGGTCCCTATAATTCTAGGGCTTCCATTCTTAGCTATGAGTAGAGCATTAATTGATGTAGAAAAGGGAGAGTTATTTCCAAGAATGAATGCCGAGAAAGTCATCTTTCATATGTTTAATTCGGCTAGCGATAGTCCAACCTCCAAATCTTGCTCTACTGTGAATTTTATAGATGTGGCCCATGATTTTGTTGAGAAATATTTGCAGGCTCAGCGGTATGAAAGCTCAATCCTTTGCACAATTTTTGTAGACGTGAAGCAAGTAGAAGTTGCGGGATTTATCAGACACCATTCAAGAGGGTGGACGAGCCACCATGATTTTGCCAAAAATGAAAGAATTATAGTCGGGCTATAGACTATAAATTTAGCGCTGAATGGGAGACAACCTAGTGTTCTTTCCCTTAATTTTTATTTTAGTTTGCATTTTTTTTTTGTTGGTATTTTTCTTTCTTTTCAAAAATTTTGAAAAAACTTAAAAAAGATTCAGTTTTTACCTCGCTCGAGTGGTATCTTTCCACCTCTTGAGTGAGAAACTTTCTGGGATGAGGGCAAAAAACTCCACTGCTCGAGCGGAAACTTTATACCGCTCAAACGAAAACTTTTTTGGAGCAAATTTTTTTTCGACCGCTCGAGTGAGAACACATTTGGGCCCGATATATCAGCATAATTCCCTTCTTTACTTTCTCACTCTTTTCTTTCTTCCTCCCGTAATCCCTAATCCCCCAATTCACAAATCCATCATCTTCACAATTTCTTCTCTTCAAAATTGCAGGGCATCTCCGGTGTCATTTTGTCATCGTTCACCGTCGCCGCTGTTCATCTACATCTGTTCACCGCCACTTCTCCACCACCGCCTTGCGTGTCGCTGCTCTTGGCCACCTCCTTCACAGCCATGACCGCCACCTCTGTTCTCATACTTCTGTTACAATCTGCGCTCCACCATCTCCGATCACCTCCTGTCAAAGCTACGCCACTCTTCTGTTGCCATACAATCCATCGGTAAACCATTGCCTCCACCACCAGCCAGCCGTCCTGTTGATCTTTGCCACCAAGCATAGCCACCGACCGTCCCTGTTCATCCATGTTGCTGTCATCCCTCCTCCAACTATCTCAAATCGCTATGCCGCTAAAACGAGTTCGTTTCACCGGAGAATCCTCCTTTTAACACACCGCGGCACCCGCATCCTCTATCGGTCTTGCCGGAAAATTTTTCAATCAAGCGGATAGGCAGAAGTATGACCATGATAAACTTCACCGATCACCCATCCCCAAGCGTGGTGTTGAACTCACTTTTAGAGATAGTGGAGTCGCGATTTATATAGGGCATCGACATTGGAACACTTTTTGTCAACAACCTAAAGCTGCTATTGTCCCTCTTGTCCGCAAAGTTTATGCCAAAGTTGCGGAGCGTGAGGATGGGAAAGTCATAAGTGTATTTTATGCACTTAATGTATATATGATTTGACTTGAATTTTGTGATGTATCGAGTTGTTTTATGCGTGTTAGTTCTTGTTTTTGTGAGTTGCAAGGATTGGCGCAAAAGTAGCAAGAAGAAGCGGAAGGATGAAATACAGGGCAGAAACTTTCAAAAATTACTGGGAATGTTTGATACATCCAAATACAATCTCCACCGTTCATAATTCAGGATGTTTTGAAGCTGCTGTCAAAATTTCAACTCAATCCGACATTTAGATTGTGAAATATGAATTTTTGAAAATTATTGCGCGCTGCAGAAATCATCTATGCGAGAAACAAGAGGAAGCTGTTGAGATTGATGCGCTTCTGCGTGATTTGATGCGCCTCTGCATGAATTTGAGAGCATCTGCGTGAAAACCAATCTTCTGCGTTGTAAGATCATTAGATGGGGAAAAGAGAAGGAAAGCTTCTGTGCCAAAACCAAGCTTCTGAGGGAGAGGAGGAAAAGAAGCTTTGCGCTTCTGCGAATCAAGTCACACTTCTGCGCAACTGAGAAAACCATGAAGAAGCGCTTCTGTGGCAAATCTCACGCATATGCGTGAACTGATAAATTCGGAAAAATAATCAGATTTTGGAAATTTTGGAAACGTGACTTTCTTGGGCTTTATTGTGGGCTTCTCAAGCAACATATAAAAACTTTAGAAGATCAGAAGGGAGAACCAAACAGAGAAGCCGCACAACATAGCAGCACACTTTGGAGAGAATTGAGAGGAGAAGAAGCGGCACCCAAACAAAAGAACCACACAACTACGCATTCAAGTAGGCTTGAGACAGATATTTGAGACGTGAGAGCGAACGACAAAGGATAATCAAATCACAAGATAGAAGAAATTCATCTGGGGACGTAGAATCATCTCTAATCTGTGATTTTTATTATCTGCCTTGATTTATTATGAGATTTTTGAATATGTATATGTGTTTAATTATTTCATTATAAAATTATTGGTTGTTTCTAAAGATTGACGAATCTTGATTGGAGTTTCATGTTTTGACTATTACTTTGCCTACTATTATTTATTCTTAACAATTTATTTTTGTATTCTTGTTTTAATTGTCTTTAAATTACTTGATCAATAATTGAATTGTTATATTATTTGAAATTTGGCACTCGAGAGATGAGATTTTTAATAAGATCATAGGAAAACACAACCTTGAACTTTTGTAGAGTTCGAGAGGCTTACAAATTCCTTTGAGGTCACTAAAAGAGAACCATAGAACTTGATTAAATTATATTTTTGTTTGATTTCTGATAGGGATATTAAAATTAGCATTAGAATAATTACATGTACTCGGTGCTCGGGAGAGGCAGTAAATAAAAATTAAGGGTTCTTGGCTTATAAATTGGAATATATAATATAATCAATTGATATGAATTGCATGAATGGAAATCGAGTGATATCTTGTATCTAGAACCCGTCTCAGAGCGTGTACCCAAAGCCATCCTTGAAATTCTAGATTCTTTATTTTATTTTAGCTTACTGAATTTTAAACTTTGATTTTCTAAACAAAGTTGAGATTATTTTAATTACAGTATTTATTGTGAATATAAATTTTCAATCATCGTGAGAACGATACTCTACTCATCATATATTAAAACTTGACACCGTGCACTTGCGGGCACAAAATTACGCAACAGAAAGCCTATGTTCGGGGTAAGTTAGTATCATTTGATGAGAATGTGCTTAATGCATTGCTTGAGACCCCGGGCGTTGATGATAGTTTTTATCAAGGTCTTAAGGCCGACCCGGACCTTCATGAGTTTATTTCCCAATTGTGCTATGTCGGGGCATCATGGAACGATCCTGCCTCTTATCAGTTTTTCCTGGAGCGCTACCTCCAAGTGGATCCGACTACTTGGTATGTTTTTCTCAATAAGCGGTTGATGCCCATTTCGCATACCAGTGATGTCACCACTGATCGTGCCTTTCTTCTCTATGCTCTTGATTTGAATTGCCCGATTAATGTGGGGCGAGTGATTCATAGTGAGATTCGACGGTCAATCTACACTCCGTCATTGGGCCTGTTCTTTCCTAATATTATTTCAGAGCTGTGTATCCAGGCCGATGTCCAAAGTCGAGGGGATGAAGAGTGGCTCCAACACATGAATCTTGTGGATAAGGCCACAGTGGACAACAAGAAGTCAAAGCGAGCCAAGGATTTTTCGGCAGGAGGAGGAGCCTCTTCTCCTGGTGCTCCTACGCGACCTTCTCAGCCTCCTCGCCGCCCCACCACGGATTTTGTTCGGGAGTTGACTGTGTTTGCTCATTATCAGAATGAGTACATGGCTGCTACGATTGCAAATATTCTTGACATGGATGCCATGATTCGAGGCATAAATACACAGCTTGGTCTGGACACTTTTTCGGCTGCTTCACCATTCCCATTGCCGTTCCAGTTTCAATATGTCGCTCCAGTGCTACCACCCAAAGTTGAAGAGGATGAAGACGCCGACGCTTAAACCGGGAATTCTTTGTTTTGCATTTGCTTTTTATTGTCATTATTTTGCATGTGTTTTTGTGTTTGTCTATGTGGATCTAGAGCATTGAGGGCAATGCTTTGGATAAGTATGGGGGTAGCTTAGCTATGCATTGTTTGTCTTGTTGTTGCATTTATTTTGTTTAGTTACGTGCATATAGTTCGTATTCATGTCATTTATCATCATGTTTGTTTCGTGTTGCATAAGTAGGATGATGATTGATAGCCAATGATGATGAAGTTGTTTAAAAATAATTTTTATGAAAACTGTTGCTCTTGATTGGACATGAGAAACTGTGGGTTGAGCCGTGAATCTTTTTAAGCACTCATGTTAGACCGGTGAAATGTAGCGTTGTAATTGATGATGTTTGTGTCTGTTTGACCATTGCATGACAATAGGTGTTTGTTGATTTTGATAGTGTCTTTTGAGTTCCAATGATTTTATGACATTGCACATACGATCTTGGGAGCACTAATTAAAATTTTTATGAAAATTTTTGTGAACCAAAGTTGGCTCCATCCGGGTTATGAGCAAGAGATTGAAATATTAATTACTTGTTCTTGACTAAGTAAGAGGATTACAAGGGGTTAATGAAATTTTAAAATTTAAATTTTTGAAATAAAAGAAATAACAATTCCATCCAGGACTGGAAAGGGATTGAAATTCTAATCACCGATCCATGGTTAAGTTTGCGGGTTCAATGGGGTTGTAGCTCCATCAGGGCTATAGACGAGGGGATTGAAATTCAAATTCTATCTTAATTATAGATAATTTTGTGAGTAATTATTAGGGCTTAAGAAAACCGGGATCAAAATCCGGAGGTGCGTAATCTTTCTCAAAAGAGTTGTGTTTTTGTTAGAGATTATTAGGGCTTAATTTTGCGAGTAATTTTAGTCATATTTCATGAATCATGTCTACATAACATTCTCTCGGATTTTATGTAGGAATGGGAAAAATGAAGCTACAAATAGGACATAAATATTCTCGCTCAAACTGCTAAAATTTACCGCTCGAGCGAGAGAAAGAAAATTTTTTGGGCAGAAGTATTCTCACTCAAGTGGGGTTTTGTAACCGCTCGAGCGGCGGAAAAGGAAATTGCTGGACCAAAGAATTCCCGCTCAAGCGGGAAGTTTCTACCGCTCGAGCGACCCGGGCGTGCAGTGTAGTGACCCCTGCATTGAATCACCTAATAATTGGCAACTATGACATGCATTAAACTTAACTAAAGAATAAATACTAAATAGAGAAAAATGTGCGAAAACATAACCCATAATTTACATATCAGCTTAGTAAAACATATCCAGGCTTATTATAGTAGTGATACAACCATATTGAAAAGCTTAAAATACAACTGTCTAAAATATTATACAGCTAAACAAATCCTGCTGTATAAAATCCCCTGAAAAGCTCCAGCTCCCTAGTCCTACCTCGAACTACCGTCTCCGTCCATCCTGCAACCTGCCCCATGGAATAGGGTGTCCAAGATAAAAATTAGGACGTGAGCGCTAACGCCCAGTACATAAACATGAGTAAACATATGTATATGATGCATGAAACCGTGATGACTGGTAAAAGGTCATCTGATAAGTCATGCTCAGTACGGACGTCACATGAGTGTTGTAACCTCACTGATCAACCTCTGGGTGCAACCACAATCATCTAGTACACTAGATTAGTAAGACATACATGTCCCCGCCATCGCGGTACTCTCAGTGACAGACTACAAGTAGAGAGCTGAGCGGCTCTATAATAGGTATAACAAGGTATAGGCTCAACATGTATATGCACATGACATATGAATATGGAAAGCAATAAATCATATATCATGTCATATAATAATGCAAAATAAATGCAACACATAAACATGTATACTTGCTGGCAATCTCAGTCAATGTGTACGTACCTCTAGGCTAGTTCAAGTCTTAGTAGGATCCTAGGTTCCAAGCCTATATTCAAAAGTTCACCGTATCACTACACAAGTTCTATAAGCCTTAACTAAGCTAATAATTGTAGTGACCCTGCATTGAATCACCTAATAACTGGCAACTAATAGCATGCATTAAACTTAATAAAGCAAAGATGCTAATCAGAGAAATACGTGCGGAAACATAACTCATAATTTACATATCAGCTTAGTAAAACATATTCAGGCTTAATACTATAGTGATAAAACCATAACGAAAAGCTCAAAATAAAACTATCTAAAACATTTATACAACTAAACAAATCTTGCTGTATAATATTCCCTGAAAATCTCCGGCTCCCTAGTCCTGCCTCGATCTACCGACTCCATCCATCCTGCGACCTGCCCCGTGGAATAGCGTGTCCAAGATAATAACTAGGACGTGAGCGCTAACGCTCAGTACATAAACATTAGTAAACGTATATATATGATGCATGCAATATGATGACTGTTAAAGGGTCATCTGAAAATCGCTCAGTACTGGAGCCACATGATTGCTGCCACCGCACGGATTAACCTCTGGGTGCAACCACACTCGTCTAGTACACCAGAGTAGTCAGAAATACATGTCCCCACCGTCGCAGTACTCTCATTGACATACTATCGAGTATAGAGCTGAGCGGCTCTATAATTAGGTATAACAAGGTATAGGCTCAACATGTATGTGCACATGATATTTGAATATAGAAAATGGTAAAACATACATCATTCCACATAATAATGCCAAATAAATGCAACATATAAACATGTAAACTCGCTGGCAATCTCAGTCAATGTGTACGTACCTCTAGGATAGTTCGAGTCTAATAGGATCCTAGGTTCCAAGCATATATTCAAAAGTTCACCGTATCACTACACAAGTTCTATAAGCCTTAACTAAGCTAATAAGTACTCCCAAAACTTAAATAGATTTCCGGACCATACCTTAGTCCGTAGTAAGCCCGTTGGAGTCGCTAGTCCCGGATGACTATAACCACACCTTGGTTATTCCAGAACTTCTATTATAACCGATGTGGTCCTCAAGTGTATATCTCACACTATAAAACTGAAGAAGGAAACTCGGAAATTCGTAATTCAAAATAAATCCAAATGAGCCCTATTTATAGGAAAATTTCTGGTCAAGTTCGAAGCCTCCGAACACGGGTTCGGATCGTCCAATCCAGCTCACTGCCTGCATGCGAGACACGTCGAGTTCGGACCGTCCGATCAACACTTTGGGTCGTCCTAAGTGTTCTAAATCCGACACTTGTCAAAATCCATAGCTGAGTAATCCTGCCTACTTGGCATGAGGAAGTTCGAGCCGTCCGATCCTGGTTCGGATTGTCCGAACGTGCCTTTACTCTGAAGTCTACATGCCCTTCTTCGGAGCCTCCTGCTTGCTGAGTTCGGATTGTTTGAAGTCCTCTTCAGACTGTCCAAACTGGCCAAAACTTTGGAATCCCAATTCTTAATTCTGAAGTCCGATTAAGCCCCGGAATTGGTTAATTACTAACCCTTAATCATGTTTAACATATTATTATCTTAAAATGAAATCTGGGTTTCTACATTCTTCCCACCTTTAGATATTTCGTCCGCGAAATAAAATCTAAAGATAAATCAAAATAATAATATGAAACATCAAACCATGTTTTATTACAACAACTGTAATTACATCTTTACATGGTAATCAAAAGTACAAAGCAAAGAACTAAGGATATTCTGCTCGCATACGGCTCTCTATTTCCCAAGTTGCTTCTTCGGCGCCTCGTCGCTGCCACTGTACCATCACAAGTGGTATAGTTTTATTCCGAAGAACTTTCTCCTTCTTGTCTAGGATACGGAGTGGTCGTTCAACATAAGACAAATCTGACTCTATCTGAACATCAGTAGGCTGGATAATATGAGATTCATCAGCTATGTACTATCGTAGTAACGACACATGAAAAACATCATGTATACAGGAAATATATGGCGGTAGCGCCGAACGATATGCAACATCTCCGATCTTTTCCAGTATTTGGAAAGGCCCAATGAAACGGGGTGATAACTTGCCTTTCAGACCAAACCTCATCACCTTCCTGAAAGGAGAAACTCGTAAGAACACATATTCATCAGGCTCGAAATGAAGTGGTCTGCGATGAATATTAGCATAACTGGATTGTCGATCTTGAGCAGCTTAGATCCTCCGCTTTATCAAATCTACATTGTCTACAATCTGCTACACCAACTCAGGACCCTTAACATGTCATTCTCCTATCTCATCCTAGAATAACGGAGTACCACATCTTTGACCATATAATGCCTCGAAAGGTGTCATATCAATACTGCGATGATAACTGTTATTTTAGGCAAACTCGATCAAAGGTAACTGATCCTGCCAAGATAAATCAAAATCCATGACAGAAGAACGTAGCATATCCTCCAACGTATGAATTGTCCGCTCTGATTGCTCGTCAGTCTCCAGATGATATACAGTACTTAAACTCAGAGTGGTACCCAACGCCTACTGAAAACTACCCCAGAAACGTGATGTAAATCGCGGGTCTCTATCACTGACTATACTCACCGGAATCCCATACAATCGCACTATCTCCTGGATGTATAAGCGTGTCATACGATCATAAGAATAATCCCTATTGTAAGGAATAAAGTGTGCTGATTTAGTCAAACGGTCAACAACGACCCAGATAGCATCACACTGACATGAAGTAATAGGCAAGTGCGTGAAAAAATCCATAGCCACCTGCTCCCACTTCCTTTCGAAAATCTCAAGATTGTGCCGTAATCCACCTGGTTGTTGGTGTTTAGCCTTGACCTGTTGACAAACAAGACATGGAGAAACAAATTGATACACACTTCGTTTCATCCCCTTCCACCAGAATCTAGTTTGAAAATCCTTATACATTTTCATGCTTCTAGGATGAACTGATAATCGACTCCTGTGAGCTTGAGATTAAATTTATTTCCTGATCTCCGCAACATCAGGTAAAACCACTCGATTCGATAAGCACAATAAACCATCTGTCTGATAATGGAATCCAGATGTATTAATTCCATTGGCTAGACGTGTCAATCGTTAAGTCTTAACATCAGATATCTGAGCTTCTCTGATCCGAGAGTACAATGCTGGCTCAGATATAATAGTATACAAGCGAATTTCATCTCTTCCTTTCTTGTGCTTGAGTGTGAAACTCATAGAACAACATTTCTGAATCATATGAAATAATTCACTAGTCCGAAGTGCAGAAAGTCTCACCTGCCGACTCAAGGCATCAGCAGTAAGATTAGCAGAACCTGGATGATACTTAATTTCACGATCATAATCTTTTAGCAAGTCCATCCAGCGTCTCTATTGCATATTCAACTCCGCTTGAGTGAATAAATACTTCAAACTCTTGTGATCCGTGAATATCTCAAATTTCTCGCCATAAAGATAATGCCTCCAGATCTTGAGCGCAAATACAATGGCGGCTAACTCGAGATCATGCACTGGATAATTATTCTCATGCATCTTCAACTGTCGAGAAACATAGGCAATAACATGTCCATGTTGTGTCAAAACACATCCTAGCCCCTGACAAGAAGCATTTGTGTAGACAATATATCCTCCTGATCCAAAAGGTAGAGCTAAAATAGGTGCAGTAGTAAGACGTCTTCGCAGCTCGTGAAATGACTCCTCACAATCCGAGGACCATATGAAGGCAACATATTTCCATGTAAGCTGTGTCAAAGGCTTGGTCAATTGTGCAAAATTCTCTATGAACCGACGGTAATAACCCGCTAATCACAAGAAAATTCAAATCTCAGCAACCGTCGTCGGACGAGACCAGTTCAGCATTGCCTCTATCTTACTAAGATCAACAGATATTCCTTCACTAGAAATCACATGACCGAGAAACACTACCTGATCAAGCCAAAATTCACACTTGCTCAATTTCACATATAGTTGTTTATCTCATAACGTCAGCAAAACAATCCTTAGATGATGTTCATGCTCATCCTTGTCATGAGAATAGACAAGAATTTCATTAATGAAGACGATGAAGAATCTGTTCAAATATTGTCGAAATACCTGATTAATCAAATTCATAAAGACTGCCGGTGCATTCGTCAAACCGAATGGCATCACCAAAAATTCATAATGCTCGTATCTGGTCCTAAAAGCAGTCGTAGAAATATCTGAGTCTCGTACCCGCATCTGGTGGTATCCCGATTTCAGATCTATCTTAGAGTAAACAGAAGTACCCTGTAATTGATCGAACAAATCATCAATTCGTGGAAAAGGATACTTATTCTTGATGGTGACACGATTCAGCTGCCTGTAATCAATACATAATCGCATCGATCCATCCTTCTTTTTGACAAATAACACAGGTGCTCCCCACGGAGAAACACTAGGACAAATATATCCCTTATCAAGCAGATCCTGCAACTGCTGTTTCAATTCCCTCATCTCCAACGGTGCCAGACGATAAGGTGCTCAGGATATAGGCGTCGTTCCTGGTACTAGATCAATAACAAATTCAACCTCACGAACTGGATAAAAACCAGGAATCTCATCAGGGAATACATCAGGAAACTTGATGACAACGGGTAACTGATCAATACCCGGACTACTTGTGGACATATCAACTGCATAAATGAGGTAGCCCTCTGCACCTGACACTAAGACATGACATGCCTTCAGAGCCGATACAAGTGGCATCGGAGGTCACGCACCCTCACCATAAAAGTACCATCTCTCACCCTCAATAGGATGAAACTATACCAGACGCTAATAACAATCCACGGTAGCGTGATACAAAGTCAGCATATCTATTCCCAAAATACAATCAAAATCTGTCATCGCTAAGATCATCATATTAGCCGATAACACATGACCCTCAAACTCTAGAAGGCAACCCATCACTAGACGGTTAGTTACTACCTCCTGCTCCAACGGAGTAGATACAACTAAATCTAGGTCTAATGATATATATGGCCATCTATGTCTCTTAACAAAGCGAATAGAAATAAAGGAATGCGATGATCCAGTATCAATTAAAACAAGTGCAGGAATACCAAATAACAAAAAGGTACCTGCCAACATGCGATCGCTTCCCTCAGTAGCCTGCTCTTGAGACAGAGCAAACACCTGCCCCTGCGTATGTGGACAGTAACCAGAAGAACTCTGATGTGCTGGCTGCTGATGTGGAAATGTAGAAGCCTGAGAGCCAACCTGTGATCTCGATCCACTAGCAGAACTCATACGCTGAGGACAATCTCTCCGCAGATGTTCCTGCTCACCACAAATATAACAAGCACCAGTAGCCTTCCGTCACAAAGCTGCAGGATGCTTCCCACCGCAGTGACTGCAAAACTCCTGCTTCTTCTTCTTCTTCCCAAAATGGAACTTACCTCGTGAGCCACGAGAACCAGACGAAGTAGTAGTAGAAGAAGACATAGGTTCAGATTGCACAACAGATTGAGCCCTAGGCCCAAGAGATACACTAGGTTGTCCTAGAATCATCAACTGTGCTCGCCTATTGCTGTTCTCCACTTGACGACACCGATTAACCATAGTCTCGTAAGATGTCGGATCATCATAGACCACAACCTGTGAATAGATATCTTGATTCAAGCCTTACAAGAAGATATCATACTTTGACGCATCACTATCATTGATATGAGGACTAGTAGCAGATCAAGAAATCGTTGCTGATAATGATCAATAGTCATTGATCATTGCCTCAGAGCAACAACTCCATAGATCGTGCCTGCCGAACTGCTGGAGGAAAATATAGTTTCTGAAACTGCTGACAAAAATCCCCCCAAGTCACCCGTCCTCTCTCTGTACGTGTCTGAGTAGCCTTGGCATCCCACCATAATCGTGCCCGATCCTCTAGAACAAATTCGAGAAATTCCAGTTTCTGCTCTTCAGTGCAATCGAAAGCTCGTAAAGCAATCTCAAGTTTGGACATCCAACCTCTTTCTTGTTCAGGATTCTAGCCACCCAATAAAGGCTTCGGTCCTACTTGCATAAAATTATTGATAGTATAGCGACGTCTACTCTTATGAGGACGATGACGATCCTCATGAAGATGGCGATGATGACGATGACCACCTTCCTGGCCATCACTACCATGGCTCTCATCACCTCTCCCGGCCATATCCTGAAAAGATTTGCACATTTAAAATCCCAAATACGCAAAATTCAAGACTAGACTAAATCCCAAGTCCTAATCCAAAAATCTAACCTCACCTGATACCAAAAATTTAGTGACCCTGCATTGAATCACCTACTAACTGACAACTAATAGCATGCATTAAACTTAATAAAGCAAAGATGCTAATCAGAGAAATACGTGCGGAAACATAACTCATAATTTACATATCAGCTTAGTAAAACATATTCAAGCTTAATACCGTAGTGATACAACCATATCAAAAAGCTCAAAATAAAACTGTCTAAAACAATTATATAGATAAACAAATCACGTTGTATAATATTCCATGAAAAGCTCCGGCTCCCTAGTCCTGCCTCGAGCTATCGGCTCCATCCATTCTGCGACCTGCCCCATGGAATAGGGCATCCAAGATAATTACTAAGACGTGAGCGCCAACGCCCAGTACATAAACATGAGTAAACGTACATATATGATGCATGCAATATGATGACTGGTAAAGATTCATCTGAAAAGTCATGCTCATTACCGGCGCCGCACCACACGGATCAACCTCTGGGTGCAACCACACTCGTCTAGTATACAAGAGTAGTCAGACATACATGTCCCCGCCATCGCGGTACTCACAGTGACAGACTATCGAGTATAGAACTGAGCGGCTCTATAATCAAGTATAATAAGGTATAGGCTCAACGTGTATGTGCACATGATATATAAATATAGAAAACGGTAAAATATACATCATGTCACATAATAATGCCAAATAAATGCAACATATAAACATGTAAACCGCTGGCAATCTCAGTCAAAGTGTACATACCTCTAGGCTAGTTCGAGTCTAATAGGATCCTAGGTTCCAAGCTTATATTCAAAAGTTTACTGTATCACTACACAAGTTATATAAGCCTTAACTAAGCTAATAAGTACTCCCAAAACTTAAATAGATTCCCGGACCATACCTTAGTTCATAGTAAGCCCATTGGAGTCGCTAGTCCCAGATGACTTTAACCACACCTTGGTTATTCCAAAACTTCTATTATAACCGATAGGGCCCTCAAGTGTATATCTCACACTATAAAACTGAAGAAAAAAACTCAGAAATTCGTAATTCAAAATGAATCCGAATAAGCCCTATTTATCGAAAAATTTCCGGTCAAGTTCGGAGCCTCCGAACTCGGGTTCGGATCGTCCGATCCATCTCACTGCCTGCATGCGAGACACGTCGAGTTCGGACCATTTTATCGACACTTTGAGTCATTAGAAGTGTTCTAAATCTGACACTTGTCAGCCCCTAAATTGGTTAATTACTAACACTTAATCATGTTTAACATATTATTATCTTAAATGAAATCTGGGTTACTACAATAATTACTCCAAAAACATAAATAGATTCGCGAACCAAGTAAACCCTTTAGAGTCGCTAGTCCCGGATGACTATAACCACGCCTTGGTTATTCCAGAACTTCTATAATAGCCGATAGAGCCCTCAAGTGTATATATCACACTATATAACTGAAGAAGAAAACTCGGCATTCATATTTTAAAATGAATTCGACTGAGCCCTATTTATAGGAAAATTTTCGGTCAAGTTCGGATCCTCCGAACTGGAGTTCGGATTGTATCACCCGGTATTTTTCCTCCGTAAATTCGCATACATAATTAAGGAAGATAATTATTTAAACATTTATACTTGTGGGTTAAATATTATTTATGTGTTATTATGTGTATTATGTGCATAATTTAAATTTTTTTAGCATTTAACCCATAATTATGGAAATTCTAGATTTTTAAGAAATTTATTATTTTGATCGCGTAGACGGGACCGTGGACGGACGAGTTAAAGATATTTCATCCAAATTATTTTTTTAGGAGATTTTAGTAGCCATAAATTATTATTTTTGAAGTTTTTTTCTGAAAAAACTTATGGTATTTTATTTATTTATTTTAGCGATCCCATTTTTAGCCAAAATAAGTCATTTTAATGACTTTTATCAACTTTTAAAAATACCCTAATATTATATTTCGGGATTTTAAGTTTATAGAATACATTAGCATGCATTTAAAAGTTTAAAATTTTTATATTTTTAGAATATTATCTATCCTAAGTAATTATCTACCTAATTAGCCTAATTATCCCTAATCACTCCCCAAAACCTACGCTTTCCCCTCCTTGTCGCCTCCACTCTTCTTCCCACTCCATTCTGACATTCCAACAGCAGCAAGCCACCTCCATAGCCGATCTTCAAAGATTTTAGCTAGAGGTCTTCGTCGTCCCGTCGTCCCAAAGCCCCGTTTATACGTCGATCCTCATTTTTAATTGCAAAGGCATGTTTAATTCTTTCTTTTCTACACCATATAAGCTATATACAAGTTGTTTTGTCGTATTTATCATGATTAGAAGAGGTATGCACGAGTCCATGCAAGATCTTGAAACTTTTATTCTAAATCACACATGTTTTTGGCTTCTTTGTGTTGCATCACGTTTTGTTTTGTATGGATCGGTCCAGGGCTGTTGGCTGGTGGTCCGAGGGTGTGTTAGGGCCCTAGGGGTCGAGCCATGGCCAGGTTTAAGGCTGGAAAGGGGCAGAGTGCGAGCTGGATCAGATCTGGCCAATGTATGCGCAAGTTTAGGGTTATGGGGAAGAAGGCTTGGCTGGTCCATGCATGGCCATGAACCAGCGGGGTGTGGGCTAGGTTAGGACGGCAGGACCCTGGGAAGGTCCTGCCGACAGCGCTCTGACCGGCCATGGCCGGAGCAATGCGACAGCAGCCCTAGAAGGGCTACTGCTCGCGCAGCCGAGGAAGGAAAAGGGGGGATCGGGTTTTGGGTTAGGGGCTGGGTCGGGTGGTCCTGGGTGGTCTGGGTTGGGTCTGGGGAGTTTTGGGTTGGGTCAGTAGGGTCCGGGTCCGGGTTAGGTGGGCCGAGCTTGGGTATTTTAATTTTTAAGGAATTAATAGTTTAAGTGTGTTTTGGATTTTTATAATTAATTAGAAAATTATTTTGGCTTCCAAATAATTTTATTTGGGCCTTAAATAATTTATTTAAGTTAGCCCAATATTTTTTTATAGGCTTGGGAGCCCATGAGAGTTTTTGGGCCAATCCATGGATTTTTGGGCCAGTCTAGGAATTTATTGGGCTTAATTAAGTTAATGAGCTTAAATATTTTTATTTAGGCCCAGTTAAGTTTAAGTAATTTATTTGGGATAAAATATAATTTTTGGGCTTAGTTTAAGTTAATGGGCTTAAATATTTTTATTTAGGCTCATTTATGATTAAGGGCTTTTATTTAAGAATTAATTAGCAATTGGGCTTTTATTTAGTTAATGGGCCATATTAAGACTTAATGGGCTTAGATTGAGTGATCTGCAGTCTTGACCAACCCATTAAAATTTACTAATGTCCGGAATATATATTTAATTCATTTTATGCTTGAACGTTATTTTTAAGTATAAGTATTTTTATTATGAAAAATTAATTAAATATATATTAAGGACACCTTTTCAGTGCATGCATACATTAAATATTCAGTTATATGATTATGATAAAGTGTTGAGCAACAAAATAATTTTTAAGATGGAAGTTGAAGTAGTGTGACAGGAGGTAGTTTACTACAAGTATAGAGGTGATTCGTCACCGCCACGTACGTTGGTTCAGGAGACTGATCAGTCGACACAGATTTAGTCACATTTATGGATATAACCATAGACTGTTTCGAAAACGATTTGCTCAACTATGTACATTAAGCTCAGGATGATCATTTATGATTAAGTTCAGTATGTTTATGTTTAATCAGTTTACTCAAGATATTTTTATCATGCATGCATATTCATATACGTATATGTATTAGTATGATTATGTGCAGCATTATTTTAACCTTTGTTATTATAAAGTATTAGACATGTTGGGCCTCTAGGCTCACTACGCTTATATGGTACAGGTGAGTTTGATGATTCTTTTGTAGCTCCTACCGGTGGTGAGGGGATATGAGCTCGCTGGCAGAGGACCCCGTGACCGTCGCATCGAGTCTTAGCATGCTTTGAGTTATTTTTGAGATTTTATAAAACATGTTTCATACTTTTATGTTTCAGTGGTTGAGAGGAATTTTATATTTTATTTATGGCTTTTTAGTTTAGTTATTGTTTGGGTGATTTTTTTTCATAATTTTTATTTTTGCATGACTTAGGATTTTTATTAAATAATTGTTTATTATATTTAATTCAATTATGAAAGTTATTATTTAGTAGTATTAATTTTAATGTTTATACATATATGTATGGGCATATATGTATAGTATTTATTTTTTAAAAAAAATATTTTTTTTCGCATTTTATTAGTTTGAGTCGTTTCAGTTGGTATCAGAGCGCGATCCTTGGAGGGTGTCTATCTGCCACGTGAAGCTCAAAAATCTCACTAACGGTCTGTAAGTTTTAAATGTTTTATTATTATTTATCAGGAGTATATGTTATGACTTAAGGATTTATGTTAGCAAAGTTTTAAAATACTTAGTTATGCATTGCGATTTACGTGAAGAATATGTGGTGATGCAGTATGCCCCAAGACATGTTATACGACAGGTTGACCACAAAGAATTTCGAATTTGTGAATTCGGTTTTATTTTGTTGAAACTAAGTTTGATAATTATGATATATGGGTTGTCACTTGAATTTTTGTAGTAACTTATTGATTTTAAGTTAGAATGATTTCATTGATAAATTATTGGGTTTGTGATGGTAAGAGGTAGCGGGCCTATCTAAGAAACTTTTATGAAGGTATAGCGAAAGATAGAACAATAAAGGTAAATTCCGATAAGAGGTATTAAGTTTATGTGATAGCAATAGAATTATTTCTTGAGGCGAGAGTAGGATTTCTCGCAAGAATGATTAATCGAAGGTTGTACCATTTTCTTCTTTGGTGAATTTAAAATATTACTTTATAGAGGCTAGTATATATTTTTGGGAATTAAGTCCGCATGTGTCAAATTATGCTAGTTGGGTTCACAGATATCATATTATCATTCATTTAACTATTAAGGTTTTTTCTTTGACGAAGAAGTCATGATTTTCTTGGAGATGACACTTGTACAATAAAGTTATAGTTTGATGGTTTGGGTTTTAATTTTGTACTCTTAATTATATGAGGTATAAATTGATGATAAGTATGCTTTGTATCAAGTTCTTGAATCTTTGAGAATAAGAATAAACGTAGAGTTAGTTTGATAAAGAATTGGATAATCTTTGATAAGACTTAAGGGTTCGCATGGTTAGTGTTACCAAGTAAGATGTATTGGGTTTGACGTTCAAGTCACTACATTTAAATAAATAGATTTGGGAATTTGTCAGCCTGACTTATAGATATTGTGATGACCGAATGATGAAGGTGTAAATTTTTATAGGTTTGTGTAATTGGTCAGGTGTGGCATAACACAATTGTTATAACTTTGGTTTCGATGTCAAGTATAATATAAGTTTTAGATATGGCCTAAGAGTTGGCAATATATATATATATATATATATATATATATATATTGGAGTGAGTTCTTTTGTTAAGAGTTGAGTCATTTGAGAATTTGGGTTGTTGGTTCTATGCACGTATGGGTATTTGAAGAACTTGGAATAATCACGAGTCAGCGTAATGACTTGATATTATAACTATTATCTCGATACTTTGGTTTTACGTTGGGGTTAATTGTGTATAAGTATTTGTATTGATGTTCTTTCAATATCCTTGGGTTGTATAAATTTGAATTACGGGGTCATGTTATAGGAGTGTGTAGTGACCCTTACCCGGATCATTTACTAAACAGAATTTAGGCATGCAATTAACTTAATCAAAACAGAAATCAGAATTCAACTGCGGAAACCATAACATTTACAACCCCAAGAAAAGGAATCTGTAAATATCCAAATATAATACAACCAAATTGAATAGCTGTATAAACCCAAAACAACAGAATAAAACCTAGGCGAAGCTCCAGCTGGCCAACCACTGTCTAGCCCCTCCTAGATCCACCCGCCTCGTCCAATCGCAAACCTGCCCCATGGAATAGGGTGTCCAGAAACACAAAGTACGAGACGTGAGCATAAAACGCTTAGCACGAGAGTATGAGTATACATGCATGCAAAGTGAACTCCCTATAAACTCGAGGTCAAGGATCAGATAACAGAGACAGACCGGGCCCTGGTATGTAGCACGCTGTGCCGTCACTTCAGGAGATGGCTCCCATACCATAATACCAGTGGATTTACCGGACCCAAAGCCATGGAAGTCCATCCACTAATAGGATAGGGTACAACCCTACTAATAGACATCTCGAAGGAGATAGCTCAGTATGCAAATGAATGAAACATAAATCAATGACATATAAACCATGCAGTCACATAATACATGCATACTCAGTCAGGATATCTCGAACAGTACTTTCGTACCTCAAATCAGTGCAAGCTCTACCAACTCTAGGTCCACGCCTATAGTCTGCTCTACACTGCCAAATGATACTACCATCATTAAAGTGCTCTAAAAGCCTTAACTAAGCTATTGCATACTCCTAAATATTTTTAAGAAGCAAAAGCTATTGCTTCGTCCATCGTTAGCCCTTTGATGTCGATGCCTCCAGAACTTGGGCACAACTCCGCTGCGACTACCGAATGCCTCGCCGACCCCTGGATCAAGCCTAGGAAGACTAAAACTAAGCAAATAAGACTAGAATGGAGAGGGAATTCTCGGAATTCGCAAATCAAAATGAAGCATTGGCCTTCTATTTATAGACAACGATCGGAACCTCCGATCCTCGATCGGAACTTCCGTTCCTGCCATCGGAGCTTTCGAAGATCCTCATCTGCCATGTGTCAAAATATCACTGGTTGACTTCGGATAGGGGTGATCGGAGCTTCCGATCCTGATCGGAGTTTCCGATCCTGCCACACGTCATGCCTGACGTAATTCGATCGGAGCTTCCGATCGCTCAACGGAGCTTCCGATCCTGTTCGGAGCTTCCGATCGCGCCTTCGAAGCTTCCGATCTGTTCGATACCCAATTTGTTTAATTAGCACTGATTAATCCCTTAATCATTGATTTCGGGTACGGGCTACTACATTCTCCCCCACTTAAGATGTTTCGTCCTCGAAACAGATCTTAAGTACTGAATGTAACACAAGGTACAGAAACATTCTTTATTCAAATCAAACGTTTACAGAGTTTACAACTGAATACAACTTAAGAATGAAATCAAAACAACTCAGGATGGTCTTCACGCATCCTGTCCTCAAGCTCCCAAGTAGCTTCTTCAGTACCTCGGCGCTGCCACTGAACTAAAACCAAAGGAATGACTTTGTTTCGCAAGACCTTATCCTTATGATCCAGGATACGAATAGGTTCCTCAAAATAGTTCAAATCCTTGCTTACCTGAACCTCAGACCGCTGCAGAATATGGGACTCATCCGCCACATACCGTCGCAACAGAGATACGTGGAACACGTTGTGAATACTGGAAAGATGCGATGGTAAAGCTAGTCGATAAGCCAAATCGCCAATGCTCTCTAAGATCTCAAACGGACCGATAAACCTGGGAGACAACTTGCCCTTAAGGCCAAATCTGAGAATTTTGCGAAAAGACGACACTCTCAAAAACACCCTCTCCCCGACATCGAACTGCAAAGGCCTACGCTTAGTGTTAGCATAGCTGGCCTGACGATCCTGTGCAATTTTAATCCGTTTCTTGATCTGATCAAAAATGTCTGTAGCTTGCTGGATTAACTCTGGCCCCTCAGCCTGTCTCTCCCCCACTTCTTCCCAGAAAAGTGGAGTACGACAACCCCTCCCGTACAACGCCTCAAAAGGTATCATCCCAATACTAGTATGATAGCTGTTGTTGTACACGAACTCGATCAATGGCAAATGATCCTGCCAGGCTGAACCAAAATCCATGACGCACGCTCTAAGCATATCCTCCAAAGTACGGATGGTGCGCTTTGACTGACCATCAGTCTCCGGATGATAGGAAGTACTCAAACTTAGAGTAGTACCCATCGCACGCTGAACACTCCCCCAGAATCTAGAAGTGAACCTAGGGTCCCGATCGTTGAAAATGCTCACAGGCACTCCATGAAGTCGAACGATCTCCTGAATGTACAACCGAGCCATACAATCCACATTGAACTCCCGGCTATAGGCAATGAAATGCACTGACTTGGTGAGTCGGTCCACCACAACCCAGATAGCATCACAGTTCCTCGGGGATACCGACAAATGGGTCACAAAGTCCATTGTGATAAACTCCCATTTCCATTCAGGAATAGGCAGACTGTGAAGCAATCCTCCAGGTCGTCGGTGCTCTGCCTTGACCTGTTGACACACCAAACATCTCGAAACAAACTGATAAACACTGCGTTTCATTCCCTTCCACCAGAAACGAGTACGTAGATCCTTGTACATCTTGTTGCTCCCAGGATGAATACTCAACTTAGTGCGATGCGCCTGAGAGAAAATCTCCTCTCGCAACTCTACATCCTGCGGAATCACAAGCCTACCAGACAAACACAAAAATCCATCTGACTGATAATGAAATCCAGACGAGCTACCCTCGTTAGCTAGACGAGCTAAACGTTGGGTCTTCGAATCAGACATATGAGCATCTCTAATCCGCGAATACAAAGCTGGCTTAGATAATATTGCAAACATCTGGATACTCTGCATACCTTTATTATGCTTGAAAGTATATCCTGAAGTACAACTGTCACTGATCGCACTAGACATCGAACAAGTCTAAAGTGCGGATAGTCACACCTTGCGACTCAATGCATTAGCGGTGAGATTAGCAGCTCACGGATGGTACTTAATCTCGCAATCATAGTCCTTAAGCAAGTCCATTCAACGTCTCTGCCTCATGTTCAACTCCGCCTGAGTGAAAAAATACTTGAGACTCTAATGGTCGGTGAAGATCTCAAATTTCTCGCCATACAGATAATGACGCCAGATCTTCAAAGCGAACACAATGGCTGCCAATTCCAAATCAAGGACTGGGTAGTTGTCCTCGTGAAGCTTCAGCTGTCTAGAAGCGTATGCGATCACATGCCCATTCTGAGTCAGGACACAACCTAAACCCTGAAGAGAAGCATCAGTGTACACCACATACTCTCCAGATCCTGAGGGTAATGCCAACACCGGCGCAGAAGTCAACCACCGTCGAAGCTCACAGAAGTTCTCCTCACACTCGGAGGACCACTCGAAATCCACACCTTTGCGGGTAAGCTGCGTAAAAGGTCGAGCTAGCTGAGAGAAATTCAAAATGAAGCGACGATAATATCCTGCTAGACCCAGAAAACTACGGATCTCAGCAACCGTCGTTGGACGCGACCAATTCAGCACAGCCTCAATCTTGTTTGGATCAACAAAAATCCCCTCCCTGGATATGATATGGCCAAGAAAGACCACTCGATCCATCCAGAACTCACACTTGCTCAGCTTGGCGTATAACTTCTCATCTCGAAGAGTCTGCAGTACCAACGCAAGTGAGAAACATGCTCTTCCTCATTACGCGAATACACCAAGATGTCGTCAATGAAGACCACGACAAACTTGTCTAAATACTCCCTAAAGACACGGTTCATCAGATCCATAAATATAGCCGGCGCATTAGTCAATCCAAATGGCATCACTAAAAACTCGTAATGCCCATAGCGAGTACGAAATGCAGTCTTGGCTACGTCTTGATCTCGGACTCTCAACTGATGATACCCAGATTTCAAGTCAATCTTGGAGGAAACTGAAGTGCCCTGCAGCTGATCAAACAAGTCATCAATACGAGGAAAAGGATACTTGTTCTTCACAGTGACTCGATTCAGCTGCCGATAGTCAATTCATAGCCGCATAGACCCATCCTTCTTCTTCACGAAGAGAACAGGAGCTCCCCAAGGAGATACACTAGGATGAATGTACCCCTTGTCCAAAAGATCCTCTAGCTGATTCTTCAACTCACGCATCTCTGACGGAGCCAGACGATACGGTGCTCGAGAAATATCAGAAGTACCAGGCATCAACTCTATGCCAAACTCGACTTCCCAAACAAGAGGAAAACCCGGAATCTCATCAGGAAAAACATCTGGGAATTCATCCACAACAGGAATACTCTCTATCCCAACACTCTCAGCGGAAAAATCAACTGCATAGATAAGGTAGCCTTCCCCGCCAGACTCTAGAGCTCGACAGTTTCTCAAAGCTGATACCAAAGGCATCGGGGGTCGCGCTCCCTCTCCATAGAAAAACCAGCTATCACTCCCTTTCGGATGAAAGCATACTAATCTCTGATAGCAGTCCACTGAAGCTCGATAGGTAGTCAATATATCTATTCCCAGAATGCAATCAAATTCATCCATCGCAAGAACCATGAGATTCGCTAACAGAATGTTCCCCTCGAACTCTAAAGGGCAACCCATCACTAGACTCTTAGCCAAAGCAGATTGGCCCGTCGGAGTAGAAACAGACATCACTACGTCTAGTGCAATGCATGGTAACTTATGCCTCTTAACAAAACGTACAGAAATGAAGGAATGAGATGCACCAGTGTCAATAAGTACAAGAGCAGGTATACCATAAAGCAGAAATGCATCTGCGATGACTTTCTCATTCTCCTACACTGCCTGATCATGTATCAGGGAAAAAACCTGGCCAGAAGCTTGTGGCCTCAAATGAGAACTCCCAGCAGGCTGTCCCTGCGACCTCTATTGAATGGTGGCCTGAGAACCTGATCCTAAACCAGAACCAGAACCGCCTCCCCCAGATAGTGGACAATCCCTCCGGATAAGACCCACCTCACCGCAACGAAAACAAGCTCCAGAAGCTTTACAACACTTGTCGGATGGATGGTTCTTCCCACAGTGATCACACTTGTCCTTCTTTCCGAAACGGACAACACCAGCAGAGCTAGAGGAAGAAGAAGTAGATCAAGACTTCTTGAAAGTTTGGGCACGGGGACCCAAAGAACTAGCAGGTCTCGATTGAGAGAAAGACCTGTTCCTCCGAATGCTAACCTCTGCCTGGTGACAACGGCTCACCAAACCCTCGTAGGACATGTCATCGCCAACCGTCACACACTCATGTATCTCAGGGTTAAGGCCCTGAAGGAACAGATTATACTTCATCCCAGAGCTGTCAGCAATCTCGGGGCAATAGGATAGCAGATCAAAGAACTTCTGTTGATACTCATCAATAGACAAAGCTCCCTGTCGCAGACTCAGTAGCTCGCCCGCCTTCGACTGACGGAGTGCAGGAGGAAAATACAGCTTCTGAAAAGCTGTGCGGAACTCGGCCCAGGTGGCCACTCCTCTCGCCGCAACAAAAGGTGCAGAAGTAAACCTCCACCACCTGCACGCACGTCCGTCCAGAAGATAACCAAGGGTCTCCATCATCTGTTCCTCGGTGTAGTGAAAAGTCTGAAAAGTCATCTCCATGCGGTCTAACCAGTTCTCCGCATCCTCTGGAGACTCACCTCCAACCAAGGGCTTAGGCCCCGTCTGCTGGAATCGACGTACACTGAAACGGTCCTCATCTCGATGACGATGGCGGCGTTCTCGACGAGGCTCCCGGTCGGCATCACCCCAACGTCCACCAATACTGCAATGAGAACTCTGGTCGTCACGATCTGCCATCTACAAAATTAACCTAACGGTTATTTTATGTGGAATCTAAATCCCAAGAATAATTTGCATGCTTTGATACAAAAAATGTAGTGACCCTTACCCGGATCACCTACTAAATAGAACTTAGGCATGCAATTAACTTAATCAAAACAGAAATCTGAATTCAACTGCGGAAACCATAACATTTACAACCCCAAGAAAAGGAATATGTAAATATCCAAATATAATACAACCAAATCGAATAGCTGTATAAACCCAAAACAACAGAATAAAACATAGGCGAAGCTCCAGCTGGCCAACCACTGCTTAGCCCCTCCTGGATCCACCCGCCTCGTCCAATCGCAAACCTGCCCCATGGAATAGGGTGTCCAGAAACACAGAGTACGAGACGTGAGCATAAAATGCTCAGCACGAGAGTATGAGTATACATGCATGCAAAGTGAACTCCCTATAAACTCGAGGTCAAGGATCAGATAACAGAGACAGACCGGGCCCTGGTATGTAGCACGCTGTGCCGTCGCTTCAGGAGGTGGCTCCCATACCATAATACTAGTGGATTTACTGGACCCAAAGCCATGAAAGTCCATCCACTAACAGGATAGGGTACAACCCTACTAATAGACATCTCGAAGGAGATAGCTCAGTATGCAAATGAATGCAGCATAAATCAATGACATATAAACTATGCAGTCACATACATGCATACTCAGTTAGGATATCTCGAACAGTACTTTCGTACCTCAAATCAGTGCAAGCTTTACCAACTCTAGGTCCACGCCTATAGTCTGCTCTACACTTCCAAATGATACTACTATCATTAAAGTTCTCTAAAAGCCTTAACTAAGCTATTGAATACTCCTAAATATTTTTAGGAAGCAAAAGCTATACCTTCGTTCGTCGTTATCCCTTTGATGTCGATGCCTCCAGAACTTGGGCACAACTCCGCTGCGACTACAGAACGCCTCACCGACCACCGGATCAAGCCTAGGAAGACTATAACTAAGAAAATAATACTAGAATGTAGAGGGAATTCTCGGAATTGTCAAATAAAAATGAAGCCTCGGCCTTCTATTTATAGACAACGATCGGAACCTCCGATCCTCGATCGAAACTTCCGTTCCTCGATCAGAACGTCCGATCCTGCCATCGGAGCTTCCGAAGATCCTCATCTGCAACGTGTCAAAATATCATTGGTTGACTTCGGATAGGGGTGATCGGAGCTTCCGATCCTAATCGGAGCTTTCGATCCTGATCGGAGCTTCCGATCCTGCCACACGTCATGCCTGAAGTAATTCGATCAGAGCTTCCTATCGCTCATCGGAGCTTCCGATCGCGCCTTCGGAGCTTCCGATCTGTTCGATACCCAATTTGTTTAATTAGAGCTAATTAATCCCTAAATCACTGATTTCGGGTACGGGCTACTACAAGTGTCTCCACCAAGATTTTTGTGATGCATGAGAAAAAAGGTACTAGTTGTGTTTTGACTGTACATGGGACCAACATGTATTACTTGTGATCGGATTATTCAGTTTATTAGTTAATTGACTTAGTATTTTGATTTTGAGGAGTTTAGATTCCATGAAATATAAGTAGAGGCAACTAGGAAATTATATGGAATTAACTACTGAATGTTATATGATTACGCTATTTAGAGACGATGACATGTAAATACTGTTCGGGGAATTTCACTCCTCCAATAGGAGAATCTAAGTGTCTTAAGCCTAAACTAACCACATAATTAGAATTCATATATTTTAAGCATATTCCTGACGTTAGGAGAATTTATGTTGTGCATGACGTTTGACACTAAATTCACTTTTTGGGTTTCATGGATTTATAGCACTCGAGATTTAAGACTTTCAAGTGTTCAATAGTTGGAAGCGTAGTGGTAAATGGATAATTTGAAGAAAATTGCGATGAATGGTAGATGTTCGACTCAAAGATGTTTAACTTGTTATAGAAGGCTAGTGTGTGGATAAGCTTTACAAGTTGAATTTATTGGAGTTGATATTGAAATCCTATGCTTTAATAAGTAAATTTGGGAACAAAAGTTCGGCTCACGAATGTTGGAGGATTGATAAGTAGAGTGTATAAGCATATGAAATCAGTCAAGTTTTGGCATAGTGCGATTGTTGTGTTTAGGAAGATGAATAGTAGAGTTAATATTTGAGTTTTACGTATAAGTTGAGGTAAGTATGTGGTTGTACTTTCATTATAGTACTAAGATTTGTATAAAATGTCATATTTTGTTTACAGTGGAATGTAAGTAAATTGTAATGATTCTCTTTATGATGTGTTTCAGCAGCGGAAGTTTATAAATGTAGGTTTGATGGAGATGAAGAGGACACCTGGGAATGATAAAATATTTTGTTTATCAGAGTGCGCAGCAGGAGCATGACTTTTGGGATACTGAAACTTGGGAACTAGATAGGTAATCGTGGATTTAGTAAATTGGATTTTTGAGAGACTCCGTTATTAGAGTTTGATCAGTAGAATTTCGAGGACGAAATTCAATTTAATGGGGGGGGGGAGAATTGTAGCACCCGGTATTTTTCCTCCGTAAATTCACATGAATAATTAAGGAAGATAATTATTTAAAAATTTAGACTTGTGGGTTAAATATTATTTATGTGTTATTATGTGTATTATGTGCATGATTTAAATTATTTTAGCGTTTAACCCATAATTATGGAAATTCTAGATTTTTAAAAAATTTATTATTTTGATCGCGTAGACGAGACCGTGGACAGACGAGTTAAAGATATTTCATCCCAATTATTTTTTTTAGGAGATTTTAGTAGCCATAAATTATTATTTTTTAAGTTTTTATTCTGAAAAAAATTATGGTATTTTATTTATTTATTTTAGCGAGCCCATTTTTAGCCAAATAAGTCATTTTAATGACTTTTATCAACTTTTAAAAAAACCCTAATATTATATTTCGGGATTTTAAGTTTATAGAATACATTAGCATGTATTTAAATGTTTAAAATTTTTTATTTTTAGAATATTATCTATCCTAAGTAATTATCTACCTAATTAGCCTAATTATCCCTAATCACTCCCCAAAACCTACACTTTCCCCTGCTTGTCGCCTCCACTCTTCTTCCCCCTCCATTCTGACGTTCCAACAGTAGCAAGCCACCTCCAAAGCAGATCTTCAAAGATTTTAGCTAGAGTTCTTCGTCGTCCCGTCGTCCCGAAGCCCCGTTTATACGTAGATCCTCGTTTTTAATTGCAAAGGCAAGTTTAATTCTTTCTTTTCTACACCATATAAGCTATATACAAGTTGTTTTGTCATATTTATCATGATTTGAAGAGGTATGCACGAGTCCATGAAAGATCTTGAAACTTTTATGCTAAATCACGCATGTTCTTGGCTTCTTTGCGTTGCATCATTTTTTTTTTTATATGGAACGGTCTAGGGCTGTTGGCTGGTGGTCCGAGGGTGTGTTAGGGCCCTAGGGGTCGAGCCATGGCCAGGTTTAAGAAAATAAAGGGGCAGAGTGCGAGCTGGATCAGATCTGGCCAATGTATGCGCAAGTTTAGGGTTATGGCGAAGAAGGCTCGGCTGGTCCATGCATTGCCATGAACCAGCGGGGTGTGGGCTAGGTTTGGACGCTCCGGCCGGCCATAGCCGGAGCAATGCGACAACAGCCCTAGAAGGGCTGCTGCTCGCGCAGCCGAGGAAGGAAAGGGGGGGATCAAGTTTTGGGTTAGGGGCTGGGTCGGTTGGTCCTGGGTGGTTTGGGTAGGGTCTAGGGAGTTTTGGGTCGTGTCAGTAGGGTCCGGGTCCGGGTTAGGTGGGCCGAGATCGGGTATTTTAATTTTTAAAGTAATTAATAGTTTAAGTGTGTTTTAGGTTTTTATAATTAATTAAAAAATTATTTTGGCATCCAAATAATTTTATTTGGGCCATAAATAATTTATTTAAGTTGGCCCAATGTTTTTTATGGGCTTGGGAGCCCATGAGAATTTTTGGGCCAGTCCGTGGATTTTTGGGCCAGTCTAGGAATTTATTGGGCTTAATTAAGTTAATTGGCTTAAATATTTTTATTTAGGCCCAGTTAAGTTTAAGTAATTTATTTGGGCTAAAATATAATTTTTGGGTTTAGTTTAAGTTAATGGGCTTAAATATTTTTATTTAGGCCCATTTATGATTAAGGGCTTTTATTTAAGAATTAATTAGCAATTGGGCTTTTATTTAGTTAATGGGTCATATTAAGACTTAATGGGCTTAGATTGAGTGATCAGCAGTCTGGACCAACCCATGAAAATTTACTAAAGTCTGGAATATATATTTAATTCATTTTATTCATGAACATTATTTTTAAGTATAAGTATTTTTATTATGAAAAATTAATTAAATATATATTACGGATACCTTTTCATTCATGCATACATTAAATATTCAGTTATAAGATTATGATAACGTGTTGAGCAACAAAATAATTTTTAAGATGGAAGTTGAAGTAGTGTGACAGCACAGAGATGTGTTACCACCGCTCAAGTTCAGGAGGTAGTTTACTACCAGTATAGAGGTGATTCGTCACCGCCACGTATGTTGGTTCAAGAGACTGATCTGTCGACACAGATTTAGTTACACTTACGGATATAACCATAAACTGTTTCGAAAACGATTTTCTCAACTATGTACATTAAGCTCATGATGATTAGTTATGATTAAGTTCAGTATGTTTACGATTAAACAGTTTACTCAAGATATTTTTATCATGCATGCATATTCATGTACGTATATGTATTAGTATGATTATGTGCTGCATTATTTTAACCTTTGTTATTATAAAAGATTAGACATATTGGGCCTCTAGGCTCACTACGCTTATATGGTGCAGGTGAGTTTGATGATTCTTTTGTAGCTCCTACCGGTGGTGAGAGAATATGAGCTCGCTGGCAGAGGACCCCGTCACCGTCGCATCGAGTCTTAGCATGCTTTGAGTTATTTTTGAGAGTTTATAAAACATGTTTCATACTTTTATGTTTCAGTGGTTGAGAGGAATTTTATATTTTATTTATGGCTTTTTAGTTTAGTTATTGTTTGGGTGATTTTTTTTTTAATTTTTATTTTTGCATGACTTAGGATTTTTATTAAATAATTTTTATTATATTTAAGTCAATTATGAAAGTTATTATTTAGTAGTCTTAATTTTAATGTTTATACATATATGTACGAGCATATATGTATAGTATTTTTTAAAAAAAAATTATTTTTTTCCGCATTTTATTAGTCTGGGTCGTTTCACGGATCGTCCGATCCAGCTCACTGTCTCCATGCAAAACACGTTGAGTTCTGATCGTTCGATCGCGAGTTCGGACTGTCTGAACCGCTCTATGTCCAACACTTGTCAAAATCCTTGGCTGAGTAATCCTTCCTAGCTGGCTCGAAGGAGTTCAGACACTCCGATCCTGGTCCGGACCGTCCGAACTTGCCTTAACTCCGAAATCAACAAGCCCTCTTCGGAGCCCCCGGACTGCTGAGTTTGGATCGTCCGAAGTCCTCTTTGGACCGTCCGAACTGGCTCAAACATTGAAAACCCAATTCTTAGTTCTAAAATTCGATGAAGACCTGAAATTGGTTAATTACTAAACCTTAATCATGGTTAACATATTATTATCTCAAAATAGAATCTGGGTTACTACATTCTCCCCACCTTCAGAAATTTCGTCTGCAAAATAAAATCTAAAGACAAATCAAGATAACAATATGAAACATCAAACCATGTTTTATTACAACAACTGTAATTTCATCTTTACATGGTAATCAAAAATATAAAGCAAACAACTCAGGATATTCTGCTCGCATACGGCTCTCTGTTTCCCAAGTTTCTTCTTCTACGCCTCGGCGTTGCCACTGTATTATCACAAGTGGTATAGTCTTATTCCAAAGAACTTTCTCCTTCATGTCTAGGATACGGAGTGGTCGTTCAACACACAACAGATCTGGCTCTAGCTGAACATCAGTAGGCTGGATAATATGAGATTCATCAGCTATGTACTGTCGAATTAACGACACATGAAAAACATCATGTATACTGGAAAGATATGGCGGTAATGCCAAACAATATGCAACATCTTCGATCTTCTCCAGTATCTGGAAATTCCCAATGAAATGAGGTGATAACTTGCCTTTCAAACCGAATCTCATTACCTTCCTGAAAGGTGACACTCGCAAGAACACATATTCACCAGGCTCGAACTAAAGTGGAATGCGGTGAATATTAGCATGACTGACTTGACTGTTTTGAGCAACTTTAATCCTCCTCTTGATCAAATCTACCTTGTCTACAATCTGCTGCACCAACTTGGGACTTTCAACTTTCCGTTCTTCTATCTCATACCAAAATAATGGAGTACGACACCGTCGACCATACTGAAAGAGTGGGTGCCCAGTGAGCCAACTTGTGGCTATGGGCTTTGATGACTCTTTGTAAAAAACAATCTTTTGTTTAATATAATTTACACTTTTATTAATGGCAATGACTTTATCTTTCTTCATATTGTTATATTGTGATATACTATTGTTGTTTTGATAAAGACCTTGAATATACTATAGTGTATGTAAGATGTGGTAGAACATGGGGATGTCTATCATGAAATACATCTTATAGTCACTGTATATTCTAAACTGTTCCTAGTCGATTGAGCCGTCCGATAATAAGGATAAGGATCGCTCGAGTTTGAGACTAGCATTTGCGATGCGGAGTACCACGTTTCATTGGTAGGGAACATGGAGATGTTCGAAGCATGCAAATGGATATTCATAGGATGAATAATCGAACTACCCTATCCGGACTTTCCAAGTGGTTATCACTTATCGAGTGGATAAAGTCCGCGGTTTTGGTTGTACACCATTAGTCCTTACTACTTGAAACATCATGGAGACTCTATATGCTAGTACTGTGCTTTGACTCGTTTACCGACTCTATGGGGGTCATCAGGTGTCGGGATTGGGTATAGTTACAACACATATAGGAGTCGATGCATTGTTGTCAAGGATTCACCACATACTTGCGAGTGTGGATATCCTATGCGATCTGAGGAGATATTAGTGTGACGAATCTCTGGCCAGAGTACATGATGTGATTTAAGAAATGGTTTCTTAGTAGCACATGCGATGTCACTAATTTGATCTTCAAGATGTATTGCATAGTTATCGAATCTTGAGCGACTCTCGATATACCAATGGTTGTTGATTCGATCGGGATATATGGATGAAGGGACCGTACTGTACGCTAACCAAAATCTACTGGTTCTTGTAGGCACTATCAGTGATACCTAGGGAATCATGGGGCGATGTTGCTAGGCGCTTTACCATGATTCGTTGGGCAAGTCGGAAATCGTTGTTCCGAGTCACAAGGAGTTGTGAGCCCACGGCTAGCTGTATCCCTGAACCATTGAGGGTCACACAGTGTAATGGAGTTTTAATCCCCGTTGAGATAGTTAAATTTAAAGAGTTAAATTTAATGAATAAAGAAGTTGGACTTCTTAAATAAGAGTAAGGGAGTAGGATTTCCTAAAATGACATAGGGATGGACATTTTTTGGAAATCACTGAATTCGGATTCAGGAAAATTTATCTTGACTTTAAAATGTGCAGAAATGGTTTCTGTGCACATTGGTGAAATCGGTTCATCAATCGGAGTCACGATGAATTTTATATTAATTTCTGAACATGCGGGCTTTGCTTGTCGGGCCTCAACTTATGACTAATGGGCCCTAAGGTGTTAGTGGCCTGCATTATAAATAAGTTATTGCAGTACAAAAATTACACACAACTGGTCATAATTTGAGAGACAGAAAATCGAAAACCCTAGCTCTCTCTCAAAAGAAATTCGGCCGCCCCCTCCCTTCTCTGCGTGAGAAATTCCGGTCTGTGATTTTGAATTGCAGTCTGGAATAGCGAATCAAATTCGTTTATTCTCTTCGTAGAAAACTTCTGATAGATTTTCTAGTGCAATCTATCAGAGGGATTAAACCTCCATTCGTGGACCTGATTGAAGGACAGAATATTCATCAGTTCCAGGGAGAGACAACAAGAGCAGATTAAATCTGTTGGTGTCCAGAATCTCGATTCGAGATTAAAGGTAAAATTTAATAATAGTTATTTAATTTTACACACACTTATAATTTAATCGTTAAACGGTTGATACCCACACTATGGAATTGTTCCATAATAAAATTTTTAAACTTCCGCTGCACCGGGTATCAATCGTGATTGATCTGAACGCCAGTTTTCCAACAGTGGTATCAGAGCCAGGTTGCTCAGATCAAACGATTAAATTAATCGATTGTACAAAAATTTTTGAGTCTTGGTTTTTTAAAACAAAATAAATATTTTAAATAAAAAAATTTTTTTTTCGGGCAAAACCCGGGCAGCGATTGGATCGCTGCCCGGTGGGGCAGCGACACGCTCAGCGCCGCCAGGGCAGCGCTCGGCGCTGCCCAGCGCAGCGCAGCGCAGAGCGCTGCGCAGGGCAGCGCACGGCGCCGCCCAGGGGCGGCGCCAGGCGCTGCCAGGGCAGCGATTGTCGCTGCCCCGGCCCGCGCCCACGGGTGCGGGCCGGCCCGGGAGTGTCCCGGGCGGCCCGCGGGAAAAATTATTTTTTTTTATTTTATTTAAATTAATTTTAATGTGTTAAAATTTTATTTTTGGTCCGGTCAAAAAAAATTGTTTTTGATTGGTTCACGAGGCATCGGATCGAATTGTTCGAGTCCGAAAATTTTAAAATTGATTTTTGGATAAATTTGAATTTTTGGAAAATTTTAATATTTTATCCTTAAATTGAATTTTGAAATCAATTATTTTTGGTACAATTGATGATAAGATTTGATCTTATGCATATATTAAGTAAAATATGATTTATCTATAAAATTAGATTCTGTAGATAAAATATGATTTTATTTAATAAAAGGTAAAATATGATTTTATATGTAAAATATGATTTTATATATAAAATATGATTTTATCCTGTTTAAATTTAAATTGCCATATGCATGATATCCAATAAATTAATTTTGAATTAAATGTTATTGGATAAGGATGATCGATTGCCATGACCAATTTTGTAGGTGTATGTTAGAAATTTACATTTGTTTTATTGTTGTTGGTTTTATTAATGGGCCTGGTTTATGGCCCAATATGAATGTCATATGTAATAAAAGTGGGCTTGGTTTATGGCCCGTTCCCACCCCTAAAATGTATCCCCTACTTGTCATTGCTATTTATTGTAAATACATTAGATTTAGTGGGAGATCAAGATTTGAAGATGGTGGGCCCAGCAGACAATAAAGACGAAGAAATGTAAATTGAAAGCTAATGTAATAAGATTGCATTGCATACTGCATATTACCTAGGATTGGACTAAGACTCGTGATTGGCAACCACGAGTCAATTAGAAATTGAATCGATCATCCTATATATAATATATGATATTATGATTGTATGCATGTTTTAGACATAATTGTATGAATCCGGCAAGCATACAATAAATTGAAAAATGATGAGACAAATTTTCATAATTAAAAATCCCTCATTTTAAATATGATTTAAAATTGATATCAAGATAAATAAAGGAAATTTGAATTTGTTTAAATGTTCCTACCTTCCATCAACGGTCAATGTATGTGATGCTACCCGCGGATACGGTCCGGCTCATATTATTGGGGGGGCCCGTCCGTCGGAAAGCTGTACATTGGATCGACACATGTTGTAAGTTGGGTGGAACTCCCATGGGATCGGCTCATATTATTGGGGGATCCACATGGCGACCGTCCATCACAACTTAATATTGATGGGTCATCTTGACATGTCACTATAAACGGCGTCATATTATTGGGCCCTTATTGGACATGAGGTAAATACATGGGGGTTGCTTTGGAAGCAATTGGGCTCTACCTTTTGAGAATTATGGTTGGCTGATATTATTCGGGAACATAAGTTTGTCAATTGGACTCCATGTTCTCACTAAGGAAAAAAAATTTCCCGTTTTCACTAGAGGGTAGTGAAATCGTTAAAATAGTGGGAGTGAGATTCATAAAATTAAATTCGCCTATTTTATGTCTTAGTAAATTGCTTAAACAATCATTGATATATGTCTGTTTTTCTTTTCAGTATTTCATACAATGAATTCGCGTAATCCATTATTCTCGATCCTCGAACAAAACAAGTTGACTGGCGCAAACTATACGGAATGGTTCCGGAAGTTGAAGATTGTCTTGACTTCGGAGAAGATGCTCTACGTGTTAGAGAAATCACCTCCGAAGGAAGCACCAGCTGACGTAAGTCCGGAGGAATTGGCCAAACTTGATGCATGGTGGGACCATGACATCAAGACCAAATGCTATATGCAAGCCTCGATGTCTGATGAACTCCAGAGGCGATTTGAGGACACCGTGAATGCTGCTGACATTCACGCTCAACTCAAGGAACTTTTTGGGGCTCAATCGAGGGCTGAAAGGTTCGCTACTGTTAAGGAGCTAATAACGTGTCGCATGCGTGAAGGGACTTCGGTCCGTGATCATGGGGTACGAGTGATTTGGCTCATACAGAAGTTAGCAACTCTTGATTTGGTGTTGGAGCATGAACTCAACGTGGATTTACTGCTTCTGTCTCTTCCTTCTTCGTTTGACGGATTTGTGGTAAATTTTAATATGAACAAGATAGAGGCCACCCTTGAAGAGATGGTCAATATGCTTGTGACATATGAATCCACACTAAAGAAGGATAAACCAGCTTTCTTGGTGGGCTCCTCATCTTCTGCTAAGAAGGGGCCAAGTACGAAGGGTAAGAAACGTTCTGCCCCACCCAAGAAAGTCGAACCCGAGAAGAAGCACAAGACAAAGGCTTCAAACAATGGAAAATCCAAGGATGTTTGCCATTACTGCAAGAAACCCGGTCATTGGAAGCGCAACTGCAAGGAATATCTAGAGCAGTTGGGAACTGCAAAGGGTATGTTCTATATTGAAATAAACATTTCACTTAATACTACTTCTTGGGTATTGGATACCGGATGTGGATCTCACATTTGCAATGATTTGCAGGTGATGACAAGAAGTCGCAGGCTTAGAATGGGTGAGACCCAGTTGAGGCTCGGGAATGGTTCCAGAGTTGAAGCTACAACCATTGGAGATGTTTGTTTAATTTTGCAGAACGGTTTTAAGTTATTTTTAAGAGATGTTTTATTTGTTCCGGATTTAATTAAAAACATTATTTCTGTTTCTATGCTAGATAGAGATGGTTATTCTTGCAATTTTGTGAATGGGATTTGCAATATTTACAAGAATGAATGTTTGATTTGAAATGGACAACTTGAAAACGATCTATACAACTTAAAACTAAAAGACGTTCCAATAAATTATGTTGATAAACCGGCGACAACAAACAAAAGGAAAATCGATAGTCAAAACCCGGCAAACCTTTGGCACGCTAGACTAGGTCATATTTCCTCAAGGAGGATGAACAAGCTAGTGGGAGAGGGCATGTTTGATATGTCTGATATTAACTCTCTACCTACTTGTGAATCCTGCCTAAAAGGGAAAATGACTAAATCTCCTTTTAAGGGGAAACCTGAGCATAGTCAAAATCTGTTGGATTTGATCCATACAGATGTTTGTGGTCCATTTAGAGTTGGGACTCAACATGGCCACACCTACTTCATTACCTTTACTGATGATTATTCAAGGTATGGGTATTTATATTTAATGAAATATAAGTATGAAGCATTTGAAAATTTCAAAGAATTCAAGGCTGAAGTAGAAAATAAGCTAGGTAAAAGTATTAAAGCACTTCGATCGGATCGAGGTGGAGAATACTTAAGTACCGTTTTTTTGGACTATCTAAAAGAGAATGGGATTCTCTCTCAGTGGACTCCTCCTATGACACCACAGCTTAATGGTGTATCGGAGCGTCGTAATCGAACTTTGTTGGACATGGTTCGATCCATGATGAGCTTCACTGAGCTTCCACCTTCGTTTTGGGGCTATGCGCTTGAAACGGCGGTATTGTTGTTGAACAACGTCCACACTAAAGCAGTGGACAAAACACCATACGAGTTATGGAATGGCAAAGCTCCTAAGTATTCGTACTTAAGGATTTGGGGATGTCCTGCTTACGTGAAGCAGACAGTGGGAGATAAGTTGGATAGTCGATCCAGCTTATGTTATTTTGTAGGGTATCCGAAGAATTCAATCGGATATTATTTCTATTATCCTGCTGAAACAAAGGTGTTTGTTTCTAGGAATGCCACCTTCTTGGAGAAGGAGTTCTTATTGGATAAGAAAGGCGAGATGATGGAACTCGAAGAAGTTCGAGAAGAACCCGAAATACAAAATAACGATCCTACGCCTCAGGAACCATTACTGGACACGCCTGAACCTAGAAGATCCGAGAGGACTTCTAGACCTCCTGTTCGATATGGTCTTCTTCTTGAAGGGGATCAAGATGAACCCGACATTGGATGTGATCCAAGAAACTTCAAGGAAGCAATTTCTGATGCGGATTCAAATTTATGGCTTGAAGCTATGCAGTCTGAATTGGATTCAATGCATACAAACCAAGTTTGGTCTTTAGTAGATCCTCCTGATGGAATTGTTCCAATAGGGTGTAAATGGATCTACAAGAGAAAGCTTGGGCCTGATGGTAAGGTATTGACCTACAAGGCGCGATTGGTGGCGAAAGGTTACACTCAAAGACAAGGAGTTGACTATGATGAAACCTTTTCACCAGTTGCAATGTTCAAGTCCATAAGAATCCTTATTGCCATAGCTGCATGGTATGACTATGAGATATGGCAAATGGATGTGAAGACTGTTTTTCTTAATGGAGACATTAAGGAAGAAATCTATATGAAGCAGCCAGAGGGGTTCACATCCATGGGAAGCGAGCATAAGGTATGCAAGCTTCAGAGATCAATTTATGGTCTAAAACAAGCATCAAGAAGTTGGAACCAGAAATTTGATGAAACAATAAAAGATTTTGGTTTCATCAAGAACCCGGAGGAACCGTGCGTGTACAAGAAAGTAGTTAAGGATGCTGTGACATTCTTAGTACTTTATGTTGATGACATCCTACTCATTGGGAATGATGTAGGGATGTTGCAGTCAACAAAGATATGGTTATCAGGTAGATTCTCGATGAAGGATTTGGGTGAGGCATCCTACATTCTTGGGATACAGATCTATAGAGATAGATCTAAGAGAATGATAGGACTCACTCAATCAACCTACATCGACACCATATTGAAACGGTTTTCAATGGATGGGTCCAAGAGAGGACATCTACCCATGTGTCATGGAGTTTCTCTATCCAAGTCTATGTGTCCCAAGACTGATGAAGAGATAGAGAATATGACACATGTACCATATGCGTCATTTATAGGTAGTATCATGTATGGGATGATATCTACCAGACCGGATGTAGCATTTGCTCTGAGTGTCACGAGCAGATATCAAGCTAATCCCGGTCAAATGCATTGGAAAGCCGTGAAGGACATTCTTAAGTACTTACGAAGGACTAAGAATATGTTCATGGTATATGGAGGACGAGAACTGAAATTGGAAGGCTATACCGACTCTAGCTTCCAAAGTGACGTGGATGACTCGAAGTCAACCTCTGGATTTGTGTTCATGCTCAATGGCGGTGCTGTCTCTTGGAAGAGTTCCAAGCAGGACACCACAGCGGATTCCACCACTGAGGCTGAATACATTGCAGCATCAGCTGCTGCTAAAGAGGCCGTTTGGATGAGGAAGTTCGTCCAAGAGTTGGGCGTCATTCCTGAATTTGTTGGTCCAGTCCCGGTGTACTGTGACAACACGGGTGCCGTTGCTCAAGCAAAGGAACCAAGGTCTCATCAAAGATCCAAACACGTACTGAGAAAATACCACATCATCCGGGAGATTGTGGAAAGAGGAGACATCACTGTCGAACGAGTGGCCTCTGCAGACAATATCGCTGATCCACTTACTAAGCCCTTGCCAGGACCATTGTTTGACAAACATCGCGAAGCAATGGGTCTACGTAGTATGACTAGTTGGCTATAGGGCAAGTGGGAGATTGAAAGAGTGGGTGCCCAGTGAGCCAACTTGTGGCTATGGGCTTTGATGACTCTTTGTAAAAAACAATCTTTTGTTTAATATAATTTACACTTTTATTAATGGCAATGACTTTATCTTTCTTCATATTGTTATATTGTGATATACTATTGTTGTTTTGATAAAGACCTTGAATATACTATAGTGTATGTAAGATGTGGTAGAACATGGGGATGTCTATCATGAAATACATCTTATAGTCACTGTATATTCTAAACTGTTCCTAGTCGATTGAGCCGTCCGATAATAAGGATAAGGATCGCTCGAGTTTGAGACTAGCATTTGCGATGCGGAGTACCACGTTTCATTGGTAGGAAACATGGAGATGTTCGAAGCATGCAAATGGATATTCATAGGATGAATAATCGAACTACCCTATCCGGACTTTCCAAGTGGTTATCACTTATCGAGTGGATAAAGTCTGCGGTTTTGGTTGTACACCATTAGTCCTTACTACTTGAAACATCATGGAGACTCTATATGCTAGTACTGTGCTTTGACTCGTTTACCGACTCTATGGGGGTCATCAGGTGTCGGGATTGGGTACAGTTACAACACATATAGGAGTCGATGCATTGTTGTCAAGGATTCACCACATACTTGCGAGTGTGGATATCCTATGCGATCTGAGGAGATATTAGTGTGACGAATCTCTGGCCAGAGTACATGATGTGATTTAAGAAATGGTTTCTTAGTAGCACATGCGATGTCACTAATTTGATCTTCAAGATGTATTGCATAGTTATCGAATCTTGAGCGACTCTCGATATACCAATGGTTGTTGATTCGATCGGGATATATGGATGAAGGGACCGTACTGTACGCTAACCAAAATCTACTGGTTCTTGTAGGCACTATCAGTGATACCTAGGGAATCATGGGGCGATGTTGCTAGGCGCTTTACCATGATTCGTTGGGCAAGTCGGAAATCGTTGTTCCGAGTCACAAGGAGTTGTGAGCCCACGGCTAGCTGTATCCCTGAACCATTGAGGGTCACACAGTGTAATGGAGTTTTAATCCCCGTTGAGATAGTTAAATTTAAAGAGTTAAATTTAATGAATAAAGAAGTTGGACTTCTTAAATAAGAGTAAGGGAGTAGGATTTCCTAAAATGACATAGGGATGGACATTTTTTGAAAATCACTGAATTCGAATTCAGGAAAATTTATCTTGACTTTAAAATGTGCAGAAATGGTTTCTGTGCACATTGGTGAAATCGGTTCATCAATCGGAGTCACGATGAATTTTATATTAATTTCTGAACATGCGGGCTTTGCTTGTCGGGCCTCAACTTATGACTAATGGGCCCTAAGGTGTTAGTGGCCTGCATTATAAATAAGTTATTGCAGTACAGAAATTACACACAACTGGTCATAATTTGAGAGACAGAAAATCGAAAACCCTAGCTCTCTCTCAAAAGAAATTCGGCCGCCCCCCTCCCTTCTCTGCGTGAGAAATTCCGGTCTGTGATTTTGAATTGCAGTCTGGAATAGCGAATCAAATTCGTTTATTCTCTTCGTAGAAAACTTCTGATAGATTTTCTAGTGCAATCTGTCAGAGGGATTAAACCTCCATTCGTGGACCTGATTGAAGGACAGAATATTCATCAGTTCCAGGGAGAGACAACAAGAGCAAATTAAATCTGTTGGTGTCCAGAATCTCGATTCGAGATTAAAGGTAAAATTTAATAATAGTTATTTAATTTTACACACACTTATAATTTAATCGTTAAACGGTTGATACCCACACTATGGAATTGTTCCATAATAAAATTTTTAAACTTCCGCTGCACCGGGTATCAATCGTGATTGATCTGAACGCCAGTTTTCCAACACATACAATACCTCGAAAAGTGTCATATCAATACTACGATGATAACTGTTATTGTAGGTAAATTCGATCAAAGGTAATTGATCCTGCCAAGACAAACCAAAATTCATGACAAAAGAACGTAGCATATCCTCCAACGTACGAATCGTCCGTTCTGACTGCCCATCAGTCTTCGAATGATATGCAGTGCTCAAACTCAGAGTGGTACCCAATGCCTGTTGAAAGATACCATAGAAACGTGAGGTAAACCGAGGGTCTCTATCACTTACTATGCTCACTGGAATCCCATGCAATCACACTATCTCCTGGATGTATAAGCGTGCCATGCGATCATAAGAATACTCCCAGTTGTAAGGAATGAAATGTGCTGATTTCATAAAACAGTCAACAACAACCCAGATAGCATCACACTGACGTGAAGTCATAGGCAAGTGGGTAACAAAATCCATAGTCACATGCTCCCACTTCCATTCGGGAATCTCAAGATTCTGTAGTAATCCACCTGGTCGTCGGTGTTCAGCCTTGACCTGTTGACAGACAAGAAATCTAGAAACAAATTGATACACACTTCATTTCATCCCCTTCCACCAGAATCTAGTTCGCAAGTCCTTGTACATTTTCATGCTTCCAGGATGAACTGACAATCGACTCCTGTGAGCTTGAGATAGAATATCATTCCTAAGCTCCGCATCATCAAGTACAACCACTCGATTCGATAAGCATAATAAACCATCTGTTTGATAATGGAATCCAGATTTATTAACTCCATTGGCTAGACTTGCCAATCGCTGAGTCATAAAATCAGATATCTGAGCTTTTCTGATCCGAGAGGAAAATGTTGGCTCAGATAAAATAGTATACAAACGAATCCCATTTCTCCCTTTCTTGTTCTTGAGTGTAAAACTCAGTGAACATCACTCCTGAATCATATCAGATAATTCACTAGTCTGAAGTGCAGAAAGTCTCACCTGCCAACTCAAGTCATAAGCAGTAATATTGGCAGAACCTGGATGATATTTGATCTTGCAATCATAATCTTTCAGTAAGTCCATCCAGCATCTCCGTCGCATATTAAAATCCGCCTGAGTGAATAAATACTTCAAACTATTGTGATCCGTAAATATCTCAAATTTCTCACCATATAGATAATGCCTCTAGATCTTGAGCACAAATACAATGGCGGCAAACTCGAGATCATGCACTGGATAATTCACCTCATGCATCTTCCACTGCCTAGAATCATAGGCAATAACATGTTCATGCTATGTCAAAACAAATCCTAGTCCCTGACCAGAAGCATTAGTGTAGATAATATAACCTCCCGATCCAGAAGGTAGAGCTAGAACAGGTGCAGTAGTAAGACGTCTACGAAGCTCGTGAAATGAATCCTCACAATCCGAGGACCATATGAAGGCAACGTCTTTCCGTGTAAGCTGAGTCAAAGGCCTAGCCAACTGTGCAAAATTCTCGATGAAATGACGGTAATAACCAGCTAGACCCAAGAAACTTCGAATCTCAGCAACTGTCGTCGGACAAGACCAGTTCAGCACTGCCTCAATCTTGCTTGGATCCACAGATATTCCTTCACTTGAGATCACATGACCGAGAAACACTACCCAATCAAGCCAAAATTCGCACTTGCTCAATTTTGCATATAGCTTCATATCTCGTAACATCTGCAATAAAATTCTCAGATGTTGTGCATGCTCATCCTTGTCAAGAGAATAGACAAGAATATCATCAATGAAGATGATGAAAAATCTATACAGATATTCTTGAAATACCTGATTCATCAGATTCATAAAGACTGCCGATGCATTCGTCAACCGAATGGCATTACCAAAAATTCATAATGCTCGTATCTGGTCCTAAAAGCAGTCGTAGAAATATCTGAGTCTCGTACCCTCATCTGATGGTATTCAGATCTCAGATCTATCTTGAAGTAGACAGAAGTACCCTGTAATTGATCGAACAAATCATCAATTCGCGGCAAAGAATACTTATTCTTGATGGTGACACGATTCAATTGCCTATAATCAATACATAATCGCATTGATCCATACTTCATCCTGACGAACAAAAAAGGTGCTCCCCACGGAGAAACACTCGGACGAATATATCCCTTATCAAGAAGATCCTGCAGCTTCTGTTTAAATTCCCTCATCTCTAACGGTGCCAGACGATAAGGTGCTCGGGATATAGGCGTTCCTGGTACTAAATCAATACCAAATTAAACCTCTCAAACCGAAGGAAAACCAGGAATCTCTTCAGGGAATACATCAGGAAACACGCTAACAATCGATAACTGATCAATACCCGGACTACTCGTAGACATATCAATTGCGTAAATGATGTAGCCCTCCCCACCTGACTCTAAGACAAGACATGACTTCAGAGCCGATACAAGTGGCATCGGAGGTCGTGCTCCCTCACCATAGAACTATCAGCTATCACCCTCATCCGGATGAAACTGTACTAGATGCTGATAACAATCCGCAGTAGCGTGATACAAAGTCAGCATATCTATTTCCAAAATATAGTCAAAATCTGTCATCGCTAAGATCATCAGATTAGCCGATAACACATGGCCCTCAAACTCTAGAAGGAAACCCATCACTAGACGCTTAGTTACTACCTCCTGCTCCAGCGGAGTAGATACAACTACATCCAGGTCTAATGATACAAATGGTAATCTATGTCTCTTAACAAAGTGACTAGAAATAAAGGAATGCGATGCCCCAGTATCAATTAAAACAAGTGCAGGAATACCACATAACAGAAAGGTACCTGCCAACATACGATCGCTTCCCTCAGTAGCCTGCTCCTGAGATGGAGCAAACACCTGCCCTTGCGTATGTGGACAAAAACTAGAAGAACTAGATGGTGTTGGCTGCTGACGTGGATGAGTAGAAGCATGAGATCCCATATGTGATCCCGATCCACTCGCAGCTCCCGTACACTGAGGACAATCCCTCCGCATATGTCCCTGCACACCACAGATAAAAAAAAGCACCAGAAGCCTTCCGACAAGAAGCTGCAGAATGCTTCCCACCACAGTGATTGCAAAATTCATCTTTCTTCTTTTTCTTTACGAACCGGAACATACTTCATGAACCACGAGATCCAGATGAAGTAGTAGAAGAAGACATAGGTCCAGATTGCGCAATAGATTGAGCCTTAGGCCCAAGAGATCCACTAGGTTGTCCTCGCATCATCAGTAGTGCCCAACTATTGATGTTCTCCACTTGACGACACCGATTAACCAGAGTCTCATAAGATGTCGGATCATCACAGACAACAACCTGTGAATAGATATCCTGATTCATGTCTTGCAGAAAAATATCATACTTGGACGCATCACTCGCATTGATATGAGGACTGTAAGGTAGCAAATCAATGAATCGCTGCTGATACTCGTCAATAGGCATAGATCCCTACCTTAGCAAAAGAAACTCCATCGATCGCGCCTGACGGACAGCTGGAGGAAAATATAACTTCTGAAACTGTTGACAGAAATCCTCCCAAGTCACATGTCCTCTCTCAGTACGTGCCTGAGCTGCCTTTGCATCCCACCATAAGCGTGCACGTCCATCTAGAACAAACTCTAGAACTTCCATCTTCTGCTCCTCAGTACACTCGAAAGCACGAAAAGCACTCTCGATCTTGGCCATCCAGTTCCTTGCTTCCTCAGGATTCTCACCTCCTAACATGGGTTTCGGTCCTACCTGCATAAATTATTGATAGTGTAGCGACGTCTACCCTCGTGAGGACGATGTCGATCCTCGTGATGATGATGATGATGATGGTGACAATTCTGATGACCACCTCCTAGGCCAACACTACCATGACTCTCGTTACCTCCATCAGCCATTATCTAAAAAGCTTTGCGCATTAAAATCCCAAATGCGCAAAATCATTCAATAATATGCTAAATCCCAAGTAATAATCCCAAAATCTATGCATGCAATGATACCAAAAATATAGTGACCCTGCATTGAATCACCTACTAACTGGAAATTATGGCATGCATTAAACTTAACTAAAGCATAAATACTAAACAGAGAAAAACGTACGGAAACAAAAACCATAATTTATATATCAGCTTATTAAAACATATCCAGGCTTATTATAGTAGTGATACAACCATATTGAAAATATTAAAATACAATTGTCTAAAACATTATACAGCTAAACAAATCCTGTTGTATAAATCCCCTGAAAAGCTCCGGCTCCCAAGTCCTGCCTCGAACTACCGGCTTCGTCCATCTTGCGACCTGCCCCGTGGAATAGGGTGTCCAAGATAACAACTAAGACGTGAGCGCTAACGCCCAATACATAAACTTGAGTAAACATATGTATATGATGCATGCAACCGTGATGATTGGTTAAAGATCATCTGATAAGTCGTGCTGAACACAGACGTCACATGAGTGCTGTAACCTCACGGATCAACCTCTGGGTACAACCACACTCGTCCAGTACACTATGTTGGAACACGGTCGTTCTTCGGATCGAAAAAGAAAGTGATACCCGGTGCAGCGGAAGTTTTAAAATTTTATATGGAACGATTCCATATGGGTATCAAATTCCTACGATTAAAATTGATAACATAAAATTTAAACAATATAAATTTTACCTTAAAATCTCGAAGCGAGATTATGGACACCAACAGATTAAACTGCTCTTGTTGTATATCCCAGGAACTGATGAACAAACTTTTCTTCAATCAGGTCCACGAACAGAAGTTTAATCCCTTTGATAGACTGCACTAGAAAGTCTATCAGAAGTTTCTACGAAGAGAAATAACAGATTTGATCTGTTAATTCAGACTGCAAATTCGAAATTTGCAGACTGAAAAATCTCAAAGACAGAGGGAAGGGGCGGCCGAAACTTTGAGAGAAAGCTCTCTAGGTTTTCGAAATTATGACCTGTTGTGTGTAATTTCTGTACTGCACTAACTTATTTATAATGTGGGCTGCTAACAGCTTAGGGCCCATTAGTCATAAGTTCAAGCCTGACAAGCAAAGCCCACATGTTCAGAAATTAATATAAAATTCATCGTGACTCAGATTGATAAACCAATTTCACCAATGTGCACAGAAACCATTTCTGCATCTTTTAAAGTCAAGATAAATTTTCTGAATCTGAATTCAGTGGTTTCCAAAAATGTCCATCACTATGTCATTTTAGGAAATCTTACTCCCTCTACTTTTAAATAAGAAGTACCACTTCTTTATTCACTAAATTTAACTCTTTAAATTTAATTATCTCAACGGGGATTAAAAATCCATTACTTGTGTGACCCTCAATGGTTCAGGGATACAGCTAGCCGTGGGCTCACAACTCCTTGTGACTCGGAACAACAATTTCCGACTTGCCCATCGAATCATGGTAAGAGCGCCTAGCAACATCGCCCCATGATTCCCTAGGTATCACTGATAGTGCCTGCAAGAACCAATAGATTTTGGTTAGCGTACAGTACGGTCCCTTCATCCATATATCCCGATCGAATCAACAACCATTGGTAAATCGAGAGTCGTTCGAGATTTGATAACTATGCAATGCATCTTGAAGATCAAATAGTGAGATCGCATGTGCTACTAAGAAACCATTTCTTAAAACACATCATGTACTCTGGCCAGAGATTCGTCACACTAATATCTCCTCATATTGCATAGGATATCCACACTCGCAAGTATGTGGTGAATCCTTGACAACAAAGCATCGAATCCTATATGTGTCGTAACTGTACCCAATCCCGACACCTGATGACCCCAATAGAGTCGGTAAACGAGTCAAAGTACAATACTAGCATATAGAGTCTCAATGATGTTTCAAGTAGTAAGGACTAATATTGTACAACCAAAACCGCGGACTTTATCCACTCGATAAGTGATAACCACTTGGAAAGTCCGTATAGGATAGTTCGATCATTCATCATATGAATATCCATTTGCATGCTTTGAACATCTCTATGTTCCATACCAATGAAACGGGGTACTCGGCATCGCAAATGCTAGTCTCAATCTCGAGCGATCCTTATCCTTATTAACGGACGGCTCAATCGACTAGGAACTGTTTAGAATGTACAGTGACTATAAGATGTGTTTCATGATAGCCATCCCCATGTGCTACCACATCTTACATACACTATAGTTGTGAGACCTCGATTCTAATCATATAATCTCGAAATAAACAATAATTAAGCATACAAGATCTAAGATTAAAATCAAAGGAAATTATTATTTTTTTTTAAAAGGCTGAGGCGCGGGCGCGCCACTCGAGGCACGGGCGCGCCACACCAGGCACGGGCACGCATGGCCTGCTGATTCAGCTCAAAATAAGGCTCCAAAAGTGCAATCCAACACCCGGAAAGGCTCCGACATAATTCAACTAACACTTTTCCAACAACGAAGTATTCAATTACAAGAAAGAGTAGAACATGCATCAATTCTAAGTTCCAAAATCCAAATACAAATCGAGTTCGAATACAATCTAAGTTCAATTACAAATTCGACTTCTACAATAACAAGGCCTCACTCTATCAACTCATCCACCTAGCCATGCGATCTCTAACTCGGTCCTGCCCCACCTGTTGCCAAACACACATACAAAGACAAGACAACAGCCGGATAATCCGGTGAGAATACAATTCCCAGTAAAAGAGACAAACATGCATTATCAGATAAGCATTTCAAACGAAATACATCAACTTCTAGATATTCAAATATAAATCATGCAATTTCCAAGACAATTCCAAATGCAATGCATGTCTTTAAAATCTGGGATTATCAAGTCGGATAATCGAAAGAGTTGCTGCTTTGCTTTTGGGATCCCGAGGATGAGATCACGTAAATGACTCACCGACTCTCCCGATCGAGGTGGTTCTACGTATCTCCATCCTCTAGACTTTGGTGCGACTATAAGGAGTATGCTAGCACTAGGTGAAATGGCTACACCCAGGCCACTCACAATATAATCCCCAAAACGTCTATCATCAAAAGGGTCGTCCTGCCCGCTGCTCAAATCAAGGATTCTAGCTCAAGATGATGCAATGCAAACATAATTCAATCAACTAAATTCAAGTAAAAGCAAATAACATGCAAGTATGTGATTCTTCGGAACACTCGAATCAAGTAGGATTCGAGTTATTCGTTCCATTCCATTCTAAGTCATCTTTTACCTCTTTTCAACAACGTCGATGCTCCCAACCTGGAAACAACAACGATTCCTCAATTAAAGATTCAATCAAACTTCCTAGTTGATAATAAGAGAATCGATACTATACCGGCTCCAATCTCCAAGTTGCACAAAGCTGCAATCTCGCAACTCCACTGGCCTCAAATCAATCTGTACAAAATTAATAAGGCTCGAGATTAACATACAACTCAATCGAAGGCTTGGCTCAAACAATTCGAACCGATAGACAATCCAAAACTCAAACCGGCGGCATAACGGCTGTAAATTTAACTAACCGGAAATTCAAACCTCAATCTAACAATGCCAAAAACTCATAACAACAAATAATTCATCCAATCCAATCCAATTCCAACAAATCCAAAAGTCCCATTTTCGAATTAAAGCCTAAAAATTCATAACAAATCCAAACGACGCTCTATTTTAAAACCGACAGAGAATAAACGATCAGAACTCTGCCAAGATCAACATACTCCAAACTCAATCTATTCTAGCAACATCCCAAAACTAGAATGTATCTGATCATAGAAAAACTTACGATAGAACGAAGCTCTCGCAGCCGTGATCGCTAATCTGCCTTCAGAAATAAATTCTAACGGACGGATCGTGCTCGGGGTGAAATCTGGGAGCTCAAGGAGACGTCCATGGCGTCTAGAGAGGGAGGAGGCGTGTTGGGGAAGGGGATGAAGTGAAAAGGTAAGTCAACTCAAGCTTAAATATCTAACAATCTCAATATTTGCACTTTAGTTCTTGAAAAATCCGAATTTACAAAAAGGACCCTGATCAAAGTCCAGTCGGCTCTTGATCTCTGGAATCTCTGATTATCTCAAATAAAGTCAATTAAGATAAAATTGGGGCGTTACAATAGTATATTCAAGATCTTCATCTAAACATCTTATAGTATGTCACAACATAATAATATGATAAAAGATAAAGTAAATGCCATTATAAAAGTGTAAATTATATTAAACAAAAGATTGTTTATACATAGAGTCATAAAAGCCCTTAGCCACAAGTTGGCTCACCGGACATCCACTCTTTCACACTAGAGTAGTCAGACATACATGTTCCCTCCGTTGCGGTACTCTCAGTGACAGACTACAAGTATAGAGCTGAGTGGCTCTATAATAGGTATAACAAGGTATAGGCTCAACGTGTATATGCACATGACATATGAATATGGAAAGCAGTAAATCATATATCATGTCATATAATAATGCCAAATAAATGCAACACATAAACATGTATACTTGCTGGCAATCTCAGTCAATGTGTACGTACCTCTAGGCTAGTTCAAGTCTTAGTAGGATCCTAGGTTCCAAGCCTATATTTAAAAGTTCACTGTATCACTACACAAGTTTTATAAGCCTTAACTAAGCTAATATGTACTCCCAAAACATAAATAGATTCTCGGACCATACATTCGTCTGTAGTAAGCCCTTTGGAGTCGCTAGTCTCGGATGACTATAACCACGCCTTGGTTATTCCAGAACTTCTATAATAACCGATTGAGCCCTCAAGTGTATATCTCACACTATATAACTGAAGAAGGGAACTCGGAATTCGTATTTTAAATGGAATTCGACTGAGCCCTATTTATAGGAAAGTTTCTGGTCAAGTTCGGATCCTCCGAACTCGAGTTCGGATCGTCCGATCCAGCTCACTGTCTACATGCAAAAAAATGTTGAGTTTGGATCTTCCGATCACGAGTTTGGACTGTCCGAACCGCTCTATGTCCGACACTTGTCAAAATCCTTGGCTAAGTAATCCTGCCTGGCTGGCCTGAAGGATTTCGGACCGTTCGATCCTGGTTTGGACCGGTCGAACGTGCCTTAACTCCAAAGTCAACAAGCCCTCTTCGGAGCCCCCGGACAGCTGAGTTCGGATCGTCCGTAGTCCTCTTCGGACCGTCCGAACTGGGTCAAACATTGGAAAACCAATTCGTAGTTTTGAAGTTTGATTAATCCATGAAATTGGTTAATTACTAACTTTTAATCATGGTTAACATATTATTATCTTAAAATTAAATCTGGGTTACTACATGTAGAGTCCATATTTTTTAAAATTTCTTGACCGAGTGAGATTTGATCTTTGGAAGATTTGGAGCCTATAAATAGTTATTTTATCATCATATTAAGGGTTCCGAACGTGATTTACAAGCAAGGAGGTGACTACAGTCTTCCATCTAGTTCTATTCTTCTTCTTTTCTTTTTTTTTTTGATTTTTGGTTCATGTTTTGGATTGAAGAACTTGGTTGTGAATTATTCTAAAGTTTGAGTAGTAGTTTTCCTTTCGATCAAGGCCACGTGATTGGGCCGAACAAATTTATTGACACGAGTCAATTTTATGTGTTTTTATTGCATCGTTTCTGTGTGTTTTGCATTAGTTTCGCTTCATTTTGTTTGTGTTAAAATTAGTTTATTTTCATTTAGTATTTATCCATGCATTGTTGGGGATCGGTTAACTCGTTCCCGGAAATGCAGTGGAATTTCAAAAATTTTATAGTAAACACCAAGCACTTGTGTAGCATTCAAAATCATCAAACATCCATAGGGTGTTTTAGAAGATTTTACCTATCAATCTCAAAAGATTGATTTATGGCTCCAACCAAGTTGTGAACAACTTAGCTCTTGAAAAGATAGACACAATCTACAAGCTTCCAAGAGCACACCTTCTTCAAAATAGCTCATCCTTCGAATTAGGTCCACGACTAGACAATCTAAATCCACTATAAATATGCACTAGAATATTTAAAGAATTTTCATTGAGATGTTGCTTGTCTTTTTCCCAAAATAAAATACAAAAGTTGGAGTATATACAAGAGGAAACCCACGGCCATGTATGTTGTTTGGAGAAGGAAGTGTGTATATATTATTATGGTCAAAAGCACACAAGAGGTCATGCATGGGAATTGGAAGCTTGCAAGGAAATTGTGCCACTCTACATAACCCTTCACATTTCCTTTATAATATATATATATATATATATATATATATATATATATATATATAATCATATATACACGTCCAACATATATATATATATATACACATGGATTTTGAACTTAATTTTAATTAATTATTAAACCTAAACACGTTTAAGTTTAATCAATTAATTAAATCCAACTTGAACTCATTCAAGCCCACTAGTAAAATAATTATACAACACTATTTTATTTTGAGCTCTACAAGACTCAATAAAGTTTAATTAATTAATCCAACACTGGAATTAATTTAATTATTTAAACTTTACAAAGTCTACTAGTGTAAAATTAATTCAACACTTGAATTAATTTAATTAAGTTCAAATAATAGTTTTAAAATCACCATTTTCAAAAACTAATTATTTATTCAAGTCAACTTTTAATATCGGAACACGTTCAAAAATTAAAAGTTAATTTCCCATTTATTCTCCATTAGAAGTTATACTTCTAATTTAATTTACTTATAAACTCATTTATAAGTTGTTCAACACATTGAACTAAGTTTAATCTCAACAGGATCTAGAAAGCTTGTACTTGTGTGACCCTCAATGGTTCATTGATATAACTAGCAGTGGGCTCACATCTTCATGTGATTCGGGATCAACAAGTCCCTTATATGAGCATACCCTATATAGCTCCATTCTTATTAATCAACTCTTTAATAATAAGAACGTCAGAAAACTCAAGTCTGATAGTACCCAACCAGTCATGTTAAACGTCTAGCAGCATCGCTTACATGACTCCCTAAGTATCAAATGATAGTGCCTGCAAGAACCAATAAATTATGGTTAACGTACAGTACGGTCCCTTCAACTCATATATCCCGACCGATTCGAAAACCATTGGTTTATCGAGACTTGTCATTGAATCGATAACTATGTATCATGCCGTAGTTGCATCGAAGGTGTAATTCAAGAAACCCTTTCTTAATTAGCATCTACTCCGACCAGAGATTTCAAGATAAATATGCATGAGAACACATAGGATATCCATACCCGTAGGTAAGCGGTGAATCCCCAACTACAATGCATCGACTCCTATATGTTTCGTCACAATACCCAACATTGCCACTTGATGACCCCAAATGATTCGGTAAAAAAGTCAAAGTGAAGCACTAGCATACAGAGTCTCCATATTGTCCTAGGTCATAAGAACTAATGGTGTTCAACCATAAACTAGGACTTCTCCACTTGATAAGTGAGAACCACTTGGAAAGTTCTTTAGGGAGGGTTGTTCAGTGCACTCTACAAGGAGCACCTATTTGCATGCTTGGACATCACCATGTCCCCTACCAATGAAATATGGTACTCACATCGCAAATACTAGTCTCAAGCTCGAGCGGCCTTTATCCTTCTATGTGGCGGCTCAATCGACTAGGAACAGTTTAGAATATACAGTATTTAAAATATGAGTTTTATGATAGTCATCACATGACCATCTCATATTCCTTCTATTATTTATATATTCAAGGGTTTTATCTATGCAGCTAGCATGGGTATACAGATAAAGGTGTGACAAATTAAATAATGTAAAATATTATTAAAATAAAGATTGTCATACAAGAGTTCTCTCGAGGACCATCGACCAACACATTGGCTCGACGGGTACCTACTCTAACATGCATATTGTTCAACTCTCCTAATTTGTGGTTGATTTGGCAGGAAAACCAGAAAAATCATATATTTTGGAAAAACCAGGGTGTGCTCGGGCGGTCAAATCTTGCAGCCCAAGCGCGGCAATTAAGAACAGAAAAGAAGAAGGGAAGAGAAGGGTGCTCTCGGGTGGTCAAATCTTGCAGCCCGAGCACGTCCTCGAGAAAAATATAGAACAGAGGCAGAATACCTAGCGCCCGAGCCGTCAATTCCTACCGCGCGGGCGCTCTTGCTAATTTGGAAATTTTTATTCTGCGGCTGTTTTACATGGAAAGGACTCTGGGGTACTATAAATAGATAAATTTTGGACGTTTTTAAGGGTTGAAGATGGAGAAGATTGAGTGCGGCGGCTACTGAAGATCAGAGGCGTTCTTCATCTTGTTTTGAGTTTTCTTCTCTTCCAAACTTTGGGATCTTATGTTTAAGACTTTGTTATATTGATTTTTATTATGACTTTCAGTAGCTAAACTTTATTTTGTTGGAATCTAGGGGATCCTACCCCCGAAACACTTTTGTGTGGTTGAATATTTTGGACAAATCGAATTTACTTTATATTATTATTTGATTTTGTCATGGTTTTATTATTCAATGTTGAGGAGTAGCTAACTTTAGCATAGTTTCGTATATTGTGAATTCTTATCGAGAGATAAATTCATGATTGGGATGAGTGACATGATCCATGGATTAAAATATGCATAGATATATGATATTTAGTACATGTTGATAACCATAGACCACCAGATTGAAAGTTATGGTAATTCAAAGAGCGCAAGGCAATCGATAATGATAAATAATCAGAGAGATTTGATTATTTCATTAACTTGAATTAGATTGTCATTGTAACGCCCCAAAATTATTTTAATGGACTTTATTTGAGATAATCAGAGATTTTAGAAGTCGAGGGCCGATTCGATTTTGATCAGGGACTAGAATGCAATTTTTGGAATTTTCAGGGACTAAAACGCAATTTTGAGAATTTTTAGATATTTATAAGGGATTGTCTTATTTCTTTCACTTCATCCCCTCCACCATCTCGCCTCCCTCCATTAAAGAACGGCCCAAACCTTCCAAGCTTTGGGATTTCGGTTTCCGAACAATCCGTCCGTTAGAAATTATTTCTAAAAGCAGCTTAGCGATCACGGCTGCGAGAACTTCGTTCTATCGTAAGTTTTTCTACGATCAGATACATTCTAGTTTTTGGATGTTGTTAGAATCGATTGAGATTTGAGTATGTTGTTCTTGGCGGTGTTCTGGTCGTTTATTATCTGTCGGTTTTGAAATAGAGCGACATTCGGTTTTGTTATGATTTTTTGAGTAATTTTTCGAAATCTTTGAAATTGAGATGTGTTGGGATTGGATTGGAAATGATATGTACCGATTGAAATGAGTTTATTGGATTGTTGAATTGCTGTCTGCGTTTCCGGTTTGATCAGTTTATAGCCGTTATGCCGTCAGTTTGAGTTTTGGACATCGTTCAATATTTTGATCGTATCGAGTTTGAGTGAGCTTTTGATGTCGATATTGATCCTTATTGACTTCTTCTGATAGATTTATTGAAGTCAGCAGAGTTGCGAGGCAGCAGCTTTGGTCAGTTGGAAGATTGAAGTCGGTACAGTATCGATTTTCTTATTTATCGATTGAAGAAGTTGATTGAGTTTTGAAAGAGTTTGATTGGATATTGACTATTATCCTTGTTATTGATTTCAGATTGAAGTACCTTCGAAGCGAATAAGGTAAAAAGATGACTTAGAATTGAATGGAACGATTAACTCGAATTAGACTTTATTCGAGTGTTCCGAAGAAATCACATACTTGCTTGATTGAATGTTTATTTGAATGCATGAGATTATATATGAATTTATATTGACGAAATCATGTTTGAATGATTATTTGAATTGATGAATGAAAGCATGATTGAATTCTTAAATGAACTGATAATTGAAATAATATTAGAATGCATGAGATGACATATGCATTCATATTGAGCCTTGATTTATTTCAATTTGATTAGACGATCTAGAGATTGTAGTTGAGTGACCTGGTTGGAGATTTTATACCTTGTCAAATAAACTATCTATAATGCTCTGGAGTCTAGAGGATTAAAATATGTCTCGTCCACCTCGAGAGGGGAGTTCGGTGTGATTGTTGGATATTTTAACCTCGGGATCCCAAACCGAAGAAAGAAAGAAAGAAGAATTCCATTTGATTATCTGAGTCTGATAATCCAGAAGTTTTAAAGACATGCATATCATTTTACTCCAGTACTTGAATGAATTACTTGAATTGATCTTGATGTGATAGATATTTTGAAATTCATACATGTCTTGACGTGATTTATATCTGAAGTTGATATATAAGATGGATTTGTTGCGTATCATGATTGATATGTTTGATTGATACTGCATGATTGTCTCTTTTACTGAGAATATTATTCTCATCGGATTATCCGGCTGTTGTCTTTGTTTGTATGTGTACTTGGCAACAGGTGGGGCAGGACCGAGTCAGAAGCAGCATGGCTAGGTGGTTGAGAGAATAGAAGTGAGTCCCTTGGTTTTAGGAGTTGAACTAAATTAGAACTCTTTTGTATTTTGTGGTATTGTAATCGAGTATTGAAGCATGTTCTAATAGTTGGTTGAATGTATGACTTTAGAACTACCTGGTATTGTTATTGCATGTTGAATGAATTTATACATGTTGTTGTTGTATGTTTGGAAGGGTTGAGGATTGATTTTGAAGAAGAAAAACCAACTTTTTCTGGGCAGAGTGTCTCGCTCGATCGGCAGACTTTCACCGATCGAGCGAGCACCCCTTTTTTTAAAAAAAATTAAATTTTGGATTGCCTTAATCCTTTTAGTTAGATTGTGTTGATCAATTGCCTTTTCTTAAAGAATAGAAGATAGAATCGAGGCCTCGCATTAAGTGGTATCAGAGAAATAAGATTCTTGGACTGAATTTAGAAGAGAGCGGGGTAGATTGAGTCCGCTTGAATTTAATTTCTTGCATGTGATTGATTAACTCTATGATTGAAGAATATGCGAGCATGCTTTATGATTAAGAATTATTTAAATTACTTGGATATGTGATTTAAATTTTAAAGCATGAATTAATTGAGATATGAACTGTTTCGGGTTGCTGGTTACATTTTATACTCTTGAGATCGAATGAGTATGTCGAGCTGAGATTGTTGGACACCAGATAGATGTGATTGAGATGTTGTGTCCTAATCCTCTTGAATAAGATTTTCTACTCGGCAAGTTTGAACAGGATTCAACTAGTAGCGAACTTGATTGTACAGAATTTTTCTGTGACTGAACTGATGGATGTCACACCGACTCTGATAGAAGCATTACTGATGAGATTTCAGTCAATTAAACCTACAACCTTGAGGAGTTATGAGAAAGAGTTTGGGTGTGAAAGCTGATTAGAAGAGATAGATCAGTTGTTTGATTCTTTAGACTACACCGACGAACGACGGATTCAGTTAGTTGTTTACCAACTGCATGTATTGCGAAAGTTGGTGGATATTGAAGAAGAAAGCCTCAAAGAAACAAGGTTTGTTCGTTTCATAGAGTTTGTTAAATCCGAGTTTCTTCAACAGACTTTAGTACTTGCTTTTACCAAGGATTCACAGACTCAAACTGCTCCTGACGATGACGAAGCAGGTAACTGTTCGATTCTAGTCTTTCGACTTTTTTGCTGTTAGATATTGATGCAACTTTTCTTCTTGTGGAGAAATTAGATTGATGCTTCCTCTACTATTGACTATCTGAAGTAGTTGCGGTGAATTTAGTTCGGAATTTTGAATTTTGTTTCGATGAGAGTTGATTGTACTGAACAGTACTATTTTTCGGTTATCAGTTTTGATTATATTATCGATGTAGATCATTAACCGAGTACAGAGCAACCGAGTTTGATTTCAGATTGTTACCAGATTTGGATCCGAGATGATAGACGAGTGGATTTCCTCCGGTAAGAATTCCTGAATTAAGAATTTCTTTCTTATTGTTTGTTGATTACCGTTGGTTACAGAAAGGTGCGGAGGAATGTTTGATGTATGTAGATGGTGTCTTCAATCAGCCCGTGTTGGTTGTTTTAACAGAGATGTTAAGTTTGCTGATGTTGTTCTAGTTGAGATTCCAGATTTGCCTCCGAGTCGAGAGGATGAGTTCAGCATTGATTTTTAGATTAGACATTGTCGACAGATAATCTATAGGGAAGAATTTTCAGAGATTGAATTCGGAATGAGGTACGACCAATTTGAATTTTTATCGTACAGATTGAGTTGGAATTGCATCTGCAATGTTTATGAGTCCTTTGAACCGAATCTTCCAGTGGTTTGTAGATGAGTTCTTGAGTATTCTTATCGATGAATCTTTTATCCTTCGAAGATCCGTACTGATCTTTCAGATTCTTTAAGAATTGTTCGCAGTTTTGCATATCGATCAATTATGCTATTCTTTTGACGTCTGAATCTCGTGAGACCGAGTGGTATTTTCCTCAATATTTTCTCTGGGAGGATGGAATATTATTGAATACCTCAAGACTAGAGCTGTTATGAATTGATTTGGATCGACGTCCTTATTTAAAATTGAAGATTCTTGGATTTAACGAGTTCTATCGCGAATCCTTTGAGGAATTCTTATTGTCGATTAGACGAATACTCAGCAGATTATGCTCTTCTATTCAGTTGTATCTTTGATGACCTTTTGGTGCTTTGCACTTCTTCTTATTGAGTATTGAGATTTATTCTTGTTCAGAATAAATCTGTATTATCTTGAGCATCGAAGAAGTTGAAGACGCTCGAGATGCAATATTAGTTTCCGATTTAAATCTCACAGAGATCTTATTGCTTGAAATATTTCAGTAATCTATTCTGATCTAGGAAGATAGAAGTTTTGATTGTCGCGTCCGAACTGATTTTGTTTTGGGAGAGAGAATTTTAGAGGATGATTTATCTGATTGCGAATTTTTATTGTTATCTGGAGAACTGATGGTAACAGCTACAATTGTAAGCTGTATGATCTGATCTTATTTTATCTACTTCAGTTGTCTTCTTGACAGATGATTGCTACACTTTTGATAGAGTCTGGAAAAGATGGAACGTTTATCTTGACTCCTTCATTCGACTTCGAACCAGAGTTGATTGAGAAGATTGATAACGCTTTGGAATCTGATTCGACCTTTCAGAATCCGATGAAGATAGATCAGATCTGAGTATAATCTGAGTTTCAAGTTTTTATTGATGCATTATTAGAGAATAAATTTTGTGGTGCCAGATGTTTCGGTTTGAGACAGAGTATCAGGAGTTTGGCACTTTGAAGCTTATTCAGAGTTCTTCCAGATGATCGAAAGATTTTTGTTGATAAATTGAGGAATCGGATTGAATAGAGGATGATGAAGTATGAGATTCGAAGTATATTTTCTGATGTTGTGAACTGTCAGCAGTCAGAAAGAGAACGATTCAATTTTCTGTTGTACAGTCTATTCTAATTCAGAATGGAGTTGGGATCACAATTCGTTGATTTTAGTAGTAAGACTACTTTGTTGAGTTCGAGATGAGATGTTATCTGAGTATCATTGAACGAGTGATGGAATACTCCGTTAAGAATTCTCGATTTTAAGAATTCTTGATTTATTCTGTAGATTGACTGATGTTACAGAATAGTATGAACAAACTCTCGAAGCTTTACAGTTGATGTTTTGAATTGTAACCTGAACTGGTTGATGTGCCAGTGGTTATTGAACGACTGAAGTTGTTCGAATTGAACTTCTAGATTGGTCCCGATTGTCAGAATGAGTTTGATACTGATTTGAGATCCGAAGTTTTATCTACAGGAAGTTTGTGAAGTGAGCTTTCTCAGAATCATTTCCGAATTGAGGTATGACCATTTTGAGCTTTTGATCGGCCATTTGATTTGACGGATACTCCTGTATTGCTAAAAAATGTGTCTGTAGACCGAATCTCTCAGAAGTATTAGTTGAAATTAGGAATTCTTATTGATGAATTTCTTGCTTTCGGGCTATGAGAATTGTACTGATCGTACAGAGTTTTCGACAATCTTTTCAGAATTGTACGCCGATCAGTTGTATACTAATCTCGACGTTTGAATTCTGATTGAACCAAATAAATTTCTTTGATCTTATTATCTGATGATGAAATTTCTGATTATCCGTTCTTCTGTATTCTGAGTTTCAGTACTGATGATCTTGCAGTACTTGGTTTTCTTCTTATTGAGAATTTCTGATTCGAATCTTTTTAACAGAAGGAGTGAATGCAGCAACTGATGTTTAGAACCGAAGAATTTGTTCTTATTTTATCTACTGTCTGATTTTGATTGACCGATAGATAGGATCCATTACAGGTTTCTGTACATAATGATTATGATGAAGAGGAGATAATTGATATCTTGTCAGAGGTTTTCAGATGTCATGAATTGCCGAAGTCTGTCAGTTTAGACTGAGATCCTTGATGCATTGTCCTTTCGGCATAGACTTTGAAGGGAATTTTGTTGTCGATTTCAACTTATTCGAATCGATACCCTCAGAACGACGGACAGCCAGATCAGATGAGTCGAACTTTAGAAGAATTTCTTTGAGTAGTAGTGCTCGACTTAGCACTAGTTGATAGAATTCTTGATGTTTGTATAAATTTCGTGCAACGAAAGAATTTGTTGATTGATTGACGGTACTTTATAGAAGATGTACGAGAGAAGATGATGATCGATTTGAATTTTGAGATGAATTTCCGTTGTCTTTTGGTTTGGAACGAAAGATGATTCGAAGTGTGACTGGAATTAGAAGGATTTTGTTGACTTTGATAGATGGACAGAGTGTTGATGAATTATTCGACTAGAGTTTCGGACTTTCTCAGATTGATTGAGATGTCAAACTGTTTGAGACGAACGATTCAGAGTTAGATTGGAGGCAGATTCTGGACTTAGTTCCGAGATGTAAATTCTTATTGCAGTCCTTTGATTCATGCCTCGACCTTGTGATAGAATCATGTCTGATTTCGAGGACGAAATCGATTCTTAGAGGGGGAGAATTGTAACACCCCAAAATTATCTTAATGGAATTTATTTGAGATAATCAGAGATTTTAGAAGTCGAGGGCCGATTCGATTTTGATCAGGGACTAGAATGCAATTTTTAGAATTTTTAGGGACTAAAACGCAATTTTGAGAATTGTTAGATATTTATAAGGGTTTGTCTTATTTCTTTCACTTCATACCCTCCAATATCTCGCCTCCCTCCATTAAAGAACCGCCCAAACCTTCCAAGCTTTGGGATTTCGGTTTCCGGACGATCCGTCCGTTAGAAATTATTTCTGAAGGCAGATTAGCGATCACGGCTGCGAGAGATTCGTTCTATCGTAAGTTTTTCTACGATCAGATACATTCTAGTTTTTGGATGTTGTTAGAATCAATTGAGATTTGAGTATGTTTTTCTTGGCGGTGTTCTGGTCGTTTATTATCTCTCGGTTTTGAAATAGAGCGACATTCGGTTTTGTTATGATTTTCTGATTGATTTTTCGAAATCTTTGAAATTGAGATGTGTTGGGATTGGATTGGAAATGATATGTACCAATTGAAATGAGTTTATTGGATTGTTGAATTGCTGTCTGCGTTTCCGGTTTTATCAGTTTATAGCCGTTATGCCGTCAGTTTGAGTTTTGGACATCGTTCAATATTTTGATCGTATCGAGTTTGAGTGAGCTTTTGATGTCGATATTGATCCTTATTGACTTCTTTTGATAGATTTAATTGAAGTCAGCAGAGTTGCGAGGTAGTATCTTTGGTCAGTTGGAAGATTGAAGTCGGTAAAGTATCGATTTTCTTATTTATCGATTGAAGAAGTTGATTGAGTTTTGAAAGAGTTTGATTGGATATTGACTATTATCCTTGTTATTGATTTTAGATTGAAGTACCTTTGAAGCGAATAAGGTAAAAGACGACTTAGAATTGAATGGAACGATTAACTCGAATTAGACTTTATTCGAGTGTTCCGAAGAAATCACATACTTGCTTGATTGAATGTTTATTTGAATGCATGAGATTATATATGCATTTATATTGACGAAATCATGTTTGAATGATTATTTGAATTGATGAATGAAAGCATGATTGAATACTTATATGAACTGATGATTGAAATGATATTAGAATGCATGAGATGACATATGCATTCATATTGAGCCTTGATTCATTTCAATTTGATTAGATGATCTAGAGATTGTATTTGAGTGACCTGGTTGGAGATTTTATACCTTGTCAAATAAACTCTCTATAATGCTCTGGAGTCTAGAGGATTAAAATATGCCTCGTCCACCTCGAGAGGGGAGTTTGGTGTGATTGTTGGATATTTTAACCTCGGGATCCCAAACCGAAGAAAGAAAGAAAGAAGAATTCCATTTGATTATCTGAGTCTGATAATCCAGAAGTTTTAAAGACATGCATATCATTTTACTCCAGTACTTGAATGAATTACTTGAATTGATCTTGATGTGATAGATATTTGGAAATTCATACATATCTTGACGTGATTTATATCTGAAGTTGATATATAAGATGGATTTGTTGCGTATCATGATTGATATGTTTGATTGATACTGCATGATTGTCTCTTTTACTGGGAATATTATTCTCACCGGATTATCCGGCTGTTGTCTTTGTTTGTATGTGTACTTGACAACAGGTGGGGCAGGACCGAGTCAGAGGCAGCATGGCTAGGTGGTTGAGAGAATAGAAGTGAGGCCCTTGGTTTTAGGAGTTGAACTAAATTCAAACTCTTTTGTATTTTGTGGTATTGTAATCGAGTATTGAAGCATGTTCTAATAGTTGGTTGAATGTATGACTTTAGAACTACCTGGTATTGTTATTGCATGTTGAATGAATTTATACATGTTGTTGTTGTATGTTTGGAAGAGTTGAGGATTGATTTTGAAGAAGAAAAATCAACTTTTTCTGGGCAGAGTGTCTCGCTCGATCGGCAGACTTTCACCGATCGAGCGAGCACCCCTTTTAAAAAAAAAATATATATATTTTGGATTGCCTTAATCCTTTTAGTTAGATTGTGTTGATCAATTGCCTTTTTTTAAAGAATAGAAGATAGAATCGAGGCCTCACAGTCATAACTTGTGAAAAAGTATCAATATATCATGAATTCTTGTCAAACATTTGTGTATAAAAGTGAATTTCAATCGTCCAGTTCAATTAGGGGAAGGTGAACCGAAATTTCAACAAATGTATTCATTATTTATTATTCTTCAAAAATATTTTCATCTTTTTTAATTTCAGTGATTTAAGTCAATTTTGTTAGTTTATAATTTTAGTTATAATCACTCTCAAAATTTCGTTACTTTGGGTAGAGAAATAATATAAATGAATTTTTGTTGAAATAGTCATTGAGGACGATACTCGTACTCAGTACATTTTACTATAACTTGATTCGTGCACTTGCGATAATTTTGAGCGGAATTTAGAGATATTTACACTGATTGTTAAGTGTTAGTATTTGCTCAAACAAGTTTTTGGCGCCGTTTCCGTGGACTATTAAATAATTACTTTAATTTGTTTTATTTAAATTTCTCTATACCAATTTTATTCACGATTTTTATCTGTGAACTGCAGGATACTCTTGCAGTGCATGCAACATCCATTTGATTCAGAACTCATCCTTATTGATCTTAAAATCGAGAGAAACTTTCGTAGGAGACGAAGGTAACAGAGAGAAGCAATGGCAGAAGAGGAACAACGAAGGTTGAATGATGGAGATGCTGAAAATAATACACCACCTGTTTATAGATCCATGATGGATAGCGCCTTGCCATCCATTGAGGACATTAGACCGAGCATCATCAGGTGAACAATAGCAGCAAACCATTTCGAGATAAAGCCAGCTATCATTCAAATGATTCAGAACTCAATACAATTTGGTGGGACAACAATTGACGACCCAAACACTCATATCGCAAATTTCCAGGAAATTTGTGACACTTTCAAGCAGCAGGGAGTTTCTGATGATGCTATTCATTTACGCTTGTTCCTTTTTTCACTATGAGATAAAGCTAAAGTGTGGCTAAAAAATTTACCTGCAGGTTCAATTGCTACTTGGGACGATATGGCAAAATCTTTCCTCACCAAATACATCAAAGTCGATGAAGTAGAGAACATACATCATTACGTTTGCTCAAGGAGAACAGAAATCACTCTACGAAGCATGGGAGCGCTATAAGGATCTGTTAAGGAGATTCCCACACCACAAATTACCCAACTGACTTGTGGTAAATTTTTTTTACTATGTTCTTCCTCATGCTAATCGCAGTATGTTAGATGCAGCTGCAGCTGGAAATCTGTTACGAAATTCACCAGAATAAGGATGTGAGTTGATTGAAGAGATGGCATCTAAAAGTTATCACCCTCAGTCAGAGAGGAAATGTTATACGGAAATCTACGGGAATTCATCATGTAGAGGCATTTACTTCAGTGTAATCTCAACTTGAGGTAATGAATAAGAATATTGATGAGCTAATTTTGGGAAATTCTGCAATGCGCATTCAAGAGGTGTGGTGTGAAAATTGTGGTGCTGAACACTTTACTAAAGATTGTCAGACTGGGAATCCACACTATCAATTGGAGGGAGTTATGGCTAACCATGTATGTGAGACCTCGGTTCTAAACATCTAATCTCGGATTAAACAATAAATAAGCCATAAGAAATACATGCTTTAATTTTTTTTTATAAACACCTCGCGCTCGCGCGAGATAAACATCTCGCGCGCGCGCGCGCGCATGCTTCACCTCCAGAAACAAAGCTAAAGGCTCGCACCCGAGATACCAATCTCGCTCGTGCGCGGGCTAACAAACCAGAGCTCCTGGGATTGCTTCTCGCGCCCGCGCGAGGTGCAATCTTGCGCGTGCGCGGGAAGCCTGGGCAGAAATGCTCATGCATAAAAACAAGTTCCCGAGCTCTCTTTCGACATGCATTCAATCCATAAACAATACGGGGTGTGGAAAAAAACATGCAATGTCAAACATCAATACCAAAGCATGCTTACATAATAAACCTAAGATCAACATAAAGTCTCGATTGATAGAAGTTCTAAACATGCTTCGTTCCAAGTTATACAACTCCGAAATACAAACAAGTTCGAATACAAAACATAACAAATTCTAACCACATGCAACGACAACCTTCAATCAAAGCTAGAGTTCTAAACTCGTTTCAAAACATAAACTACATTGACATGTTGAATTCGACTTCTAAACCGAGTCTCACTTCTACTCAACTCAACCCCTAGCCTGCTGCCTCTGAGTTGATCCTGCCCCACCTGTTGCCAAGTACACATACAAAACAAAGCAACATCCAGATAACTCCGGTGAGAAGATATTCCCAGTAAAAGCAACATAACAAGTAATACATGTAACATCTCAACAACATGCTTTCAAGACAACATAATCAAATCAAACGTATGATATGCATGTCTTTAAAATGGGGATATCGTTTCTGGTAAACAAGGGATTGTTTCTATGCTTTTTGGATCCAGAGGATGAGATCACGTAACAACTCACCGACTCTCCCAATCGAGGTGGTGCCACGTATCCCACTCCCCTAGACTTTGGTGCGACTATAAAGAGTATGCTGACTCTAGGTGAACCTCTACACCCAGGCCGCTCACAGTATAGCCCCCAAAATGTCTAAAAAAAAAGTGTCGTTCTGCCTGCTGAAATCAAAGTTTTGGCTCAAGATGAATGCATAAGAAAACATAAGCATTAAGTCATATAGCCAAAATCTAAAACAACACAAAATACAAGTTCCCCATGCTAGAACAAGTATTGATGCAAGTATGTGATTTTAAGGGAAAAACTCAAGAACCAACTATCTCGAGTATGCTATCCCGCTAACGATGACTGCTTTTAACTTTCAATGCAAGTAGCTCCAACTCTGGATGAGCTACAACAAAAGGTTATATCCAAAACTAAACAACCTAACAACAACAATTGCTCAAGGTAATCTCTTTACCGTTCTTCGTCCAACTCTACGACGATCCAATGCTGCTAACACTGGGCTCGACAAACTCCAAACGAATTTGTACGGAGGCAAAGAAGATGAACAACGATGATCAACTCACAAGCCAAGGTTCAACAACCCAAAACGGTTCAAAATCTCTAAAACTCAAACCGGCGGCGTAACGTCTATAAACTGAACAAATCGGAAATGCAGACAACAGTAAAATATCGATATCAACTCATATCAATGCTAAGACAACAATAAAGTCTCAAAACCAACCAATCTCAAAACTAGATTTTCGAAAATAGGCTTCCAAAAATCATAAGAATTCCGAACATCGCTCTATTACAAAACCGACAGAGAATAAACGATCAGAACTCTGCCAAGAACAACATACCTGAAACTCAATCGATTCTAACAACATCCGAAAAATAGAATGTATCTGATTGGAGAAAAACTTACAATATAATGGAGCTATTGCTGCCGTGATCGCTAAACTTCCTTCAAAAATAAATTCCAACATACGGATCGAGCTCGGACTGAAATCCCAAAGCTTGAAGTCACGTTTATCTCTTCAACAATGGTCGAACGAGATTAAGGAGGAGGGTTGAGTGAAAGACCAAGTAAAAATGAGCTTAGATATTATATAAAATCCATTAATTGCATTTTAGTCCCTGAAATTTCTAAAAGTTTCAAAATAGACCCTAATCAAAATCAAGTCGGCTCTTGAACTCTGTAATCTCCGATTAACTCAAATAAACTAAATTAAGATAAAATCGGGGCGTTACAATTCTCCCCCTCTAAGAAGAGATTTCGTCCTCGAAATCAAGTACGGTTCAGACTCAAAAGAAAAAGGGATAATATCCAAAGCTGGAAAGGAATCCATCTCTCCAAATAAGTCCAGAAACCTCTTTCACAAGTCGGACTCTATTTCCCAAAACTCTTTTTCAAAACCGTAACGGCTCAACTGTACTAGAACAAACTGACTCTGTTTGTTTCAGAGCTGCTTCTTTGTTAGGTCATACTCTGAATCAGTCATCTCAGGCATTTCGTCAATGCGACAACACCGGTACCATCAGCTAAAAAGCAAGGAAAATTCTGGTTGTTTTCACTTATCCATTTTTATCTCCAACTCATTTTTTTTTAATGCTTGCTGTTGGAAAACTGGCGAGTTCCCAGACCAATTACGATTGATACCCGGTGCAGCGGAAGTTTAAAATTTTCTCATGGAACGATTCCATGGTGTGGGTATCAACCATACAACGATTGAATTATTTGTGTGTAAAATTTAAATAACAATTAAATAAATTTTACCTCAAATCTCGCAACGAGATTAATGGACACCAACAGAACAATTCTGCTCTTGTTGTCTCTCCCTGGAACCGATGAACGCCTTCAATCAGGTCCACGAACAGAGGTTTAATCCCTCTGATAGATTGCACTAGAAAATCTATCAGAAGTTTTCTGCGAAGAGATTACACGAATCTGATTCGTTATTCCTGACCGCGATTCAAAATCACAGACCGGAATTTTCTCGGGCAGAGCAAAGGGAGGGGACGGCCGATCGGTTTTGAGAGGGTCTAGGGTTTTCGAAATTTTCTCTCAAAATTTATGACCTGTTGTGTGTAATTTCTGTACTGAAATAACTTATTTATAATGCAGGCCACTAACACCTTAGGGCCCATTAGTCATAAGCTGGGGCCCGACAAGCAAAGCCCGCTCGTTCAGAAATTAATATAAAATTCATCGTGACTCCGATTGATGAAACGATTTCACCAATGTGCACAGAAACCATTTCTGCACGTTTTAAAGTCAAAATAAATTTTCCTGAATCCGAATTCAGTGGTTTCCAAAAATGTCCATCCCTATGTCATTTTAGGAAACCCTACTCCCTTACTCTTAATTAAGAAGTCCAACTCCTTAGTTCATTAAATTTAACTCTTTAAATTTAACTATCTCAACGGGGATTAAAACTCCATTACACTGTGTGACCCTCAATGGTTCAGGGATACAGCTAGCCGTGGGCTCACAACTCCTTGTGACTCGGAACAACACTTTCCGACTTGCCCAACGAATCATGGTAAAGCGCCTAGCAACATCGCCCCATGATTCCCTAGGTATCACTGATAGTGCCTACAAGAACCAGTAGATTTTGGTTAGCGTACAGTACGGTCCCTTCATCCATATATCCCGATCGAATCAACAACCATTGGTATATCGAGAGTCGCTCAAGATTCGATAACTATGCAATGCATCTTGAAGATCAAATTAGTGACATCGCATGTGCTACTAAGAAACCATTTCTTAAATCACATCAAGTACTCTGGCCAGAGATTTGTCACACTAATATCTCCTCAGATCGCATAGGATATCCACACTCGCAAGTATGTGGTGAATCCTTGACAACAATGCATTGACTCCTATATGTGTAACTGTACCCAATCTCGACACCTGATGACCCCCTCAGAGTCGGTAAACGAGTCAAAGCACAGTACTAGCATATAGAGTCTCCATGATGTTTCAAGTCGTAAGGACTAATGGTGTACAACCAAAACCGCGGACTTTATCCACTCGATAAGTGATAACCACTTGGAAAGTCCGGATAGGGTAGTTCGACTATTCATCCTATGAATATCCATTTGCATGCTTCGAACATCTCCATGTTCCCTACCAATGAAACGTGGTACTCCGCATCGCAAATGCTAGTCTCAAACTCGAGCGATCCTTATCCTTATTATCGGACGGCTCAATCGACTAGGAACGGTTTTAGAATATACAGTGACTATAAGATGTATTTCATGATAGACATCTCCATGTTCTACCACATCTTACATACACTATAGTATATTCAAGGTCTTTATCAAAACAACAATAGTATATCACAATATAACAATATGAAGTAATATAAAGTCATTGCCATAAAAGTGTAAATAATATTAAACAAAAGATTGTTTATACAAAGAGTCAACAAAGCCCATAGCCACACAGTTGGCTCACTGGGCACCCACTCTTACACTTGCACTATTTCATTTCGTATTGAGCAGCATTATATGTTTGTTTTCTTTCATGGTCCATCATGGTGAAGACTCGGGTGGATTATATTTACAATTATCATTTCGATTTCTTGTGTAGATAATTGGCTCGTAACCGTATATTAAGTGTTTAGACCGTTGAGATTTAGTATTAATACTAGATAAAATAATAAGTTATTGTTGTGTTCCGAGGAACGAAGACTATCAACTATATCTAGTTCTAGCGAGAAGATTACTAGTTAGTGAATTAATTGAATGAGTTGTTTCATTTTAAACAGGATCGTTAAGAGTAAACGAACGACTTTGGTAAGCTGAATGGTTGTATTAATGATCTGATTATGATTTGGTGCATATTCGGGAATAAATATTCCCCGTGTAGAATCGATAATTTGGGTGATCAGTCGCGAGATAGGGAAATAGAGCTATCCCTAGTGAATGTCATCCGGTATGACTTAAGCGTCAACTGTGTGTACAGAATGATGAATAGAACATTCAGAAAGTTTTTTTAGTTAAGCTTTGTATTTTTTTATCGGTGAAATTCTAATGTACTGGAGGAACAATGAGGAAGCAATTACAATAAAGCTACCAACTCTTCAAGGTTCCCAATTGTATACTAAGTTTTGAAATATGAATTCAGGTTTTATCATATAATAATTTGGGAATTTTTGGATTTCCAGACCTGCTGTCGAGTTGAACAAGAGGTTTGAGATATTTCTTCAGACTATATGTAAGAATTATTTGGTACTTAGAGACGATCTAATCCAATAAATGGATAACAACTCATGATATATTTTGACTTCAAGAGTAAATATGGATTTCTGATTCGTTTGCGTTTGAGATAGAAAACGTGATGCCGCATAGTTTGCGTATGCCGCATAGTTTGGTTGTGAAAGTATTGGTCAGATCCATCTCGTATCTTGAGGGCCGATGAGGTAGAATTGTATAGTTCCCTTAGCTATCCTATTTAGAAAAGTTTAGTGTCTAGTTGCTAAGTATTTTGGGAACTTGTGGATTTCTAAAGAGCTCGAATTCTAGATTATATGTGTTAAGCTTAATTGATAAATAGACATTAAGCGCGGTCTCGTTGTGAGAAAGCTTTTAATTTATGGTTGTGGCCAACATAAATTATTTATTGGTTTATGGACTCTATTGCTTGAAGTTGTGAACTAGGACTCAAAGCTATCAAACTCAGGAAAGTAACAGATGTTTTAGGACTTTAGGTGGCGAATTAAGAACTCTTAAAGTCACATTGGAACAGTGATTAGAAATTTCTCTTAGGATACCATCACTTGAGAATGAATAGAATCATGAATATATATTGCAGTAAGAGTTAGCCAGATCCTTGATAATATAGATATCAGTAAGCATCAGACTGCGTAACGAAAGCTGATTAGGGACGACTCAAATGGGGCAGAGTTATAAAATTTAGTGTTTTGAATCCGGATCTAGTTAGTAGGCTTGAATTTCGAGGACAAAATTCCATGTAAGGGGGAAGGAATTGTAGCACCTAAAATCCAATGTCCTAAATCGCATGCATTAAATTAAATAAATATTATTATTATTATTTTTAAGTTTAATTGATTTAAATTCGTTATTTGAATTATGTTTTAATAAAATATTAATTACTTATTCAAATGATTTTATTGTACTAACTATTTAATTAATTCTTATAATTGTTTAAGTTTATTTATTTAAATGATTTTAATTGTCGAACTTATTTATTTAAATAACTTAAGTTTACCAGTTAGTTATTTAAATTATTTTAAATGTCTAGCTTATTTATTTAGCTGCTTTTGACTGTCCAATTTGTTTTAAAATTTTTTAATCCCAATTGTGTATTTATTTAAATGACTTTTAAACATTCATTTAGTTTATTTAAATTATTTTAATCGCTCTGTTTATTATTTAAATATTTTACTTATCACTGTGACATCAAAATATTTATGTATTGATTTTAATTTCTAAGATAGCGTTTAAATTATTTCAGATGTTTATTTGTTTAATTATTAAGTTAATTATCCTTGAGGTTCTTGAGTTCAGTGGCTTCCGGTGCACTAGAAATCAATCAGATGTTTATCGAAGAGATTTACAGATTTGATCTGTCAATTTAGAATGTAATTTTCCAAAAATCAAAGACTGAATTCTCTCTCAAAAGCGAGACAGGATTTTCGAATTCTCCTTAGAACTCTTCTAGGATTTTAGAAAATTCCTCTGTCAATTATGAGGTTGTGTGTGTTGCAGTATTTTCAAAAATTGAAAGAAAATCAATTAGTTATTTTCGAAAACTGCACCATCTACTATATATAATTTTTGTACTGGATTAAGTTATATGTCTAATAGGACACTAACTCCTTAGGGCCCATTATCCATAACTTAAACCCAACAAGCCAAGCCTGTTATTATAGAAATTAATATACAATTCATCTTGACTTCGATTGATAAACCGATTTCACCAATGTGCACAGAAACCATTTCTGCACCTTTTAAAGTCAAGATAATTTTTCTGAATATGAATTCAGTGATTTCCAAAAATGTCCATCCCTATGTCATTTTAGGAAATTCCACTCCCTTTAGTTAAGATGTTCAACTTCTCTTTCACTAAATTTAACTCTTTAAATTTAACTATCTCAACAGAGATTAGTAATCCATTACTTGAGTGACCCTCAATGGTTCAGGGATACAGCTAGCTGTGGGCTCACAACTCCTTGTGACTCGGAACAACAATTTTCGACTTACCCATCGAATCATGGTAAGAGCGCCTAGCAACATCGCCCCATGATTCCCTAGGTATCACTGATAGTGCCTGCAAGAACCAGTAGGTTTTGGTTAGCGTACAGTACGGTCCCTTCATCCAAATATCCAGATCGAATCAACAACCATTGGTACATCAAGAGTCGTTCGAGATTCGATAACTATGCAATGCATCTTGAAGATCAAATAGTGACATCGCATGTGCTACTAGGAAACCAAGTAACCTAAATCACATCGAGTACTCTGGCCAGAGATTTGTCACACTAATATCTCCTCAGATCGCATAGGATATCCACGCTCGAAAGCGTGTGGTGAATCCTTGACAACAAAGCATCGACTCCTATATGTGTCGTAACTGTACCCAATCCCGACACCTGATGACCCTCATAGAGTCGGTAAACGAGTCAAAGTACATTACTAGCATATAGAGTCTCAATGATGTTTTATGTAGTTAAGGACTAATGGTGTACAACCAAAACCGCGGACTTATCCACTCAATTAATAATAACCACTTGGAAAGTCCGAATAGGGTAGTTCGATCATTCATCATATGAATATCCATTTGCGTGCTTTGAACATCTCTATGTTCCATACCAATGAAACGTGGTACTTGGCATCGCAAATACTAGTCTCAATCTCGAGCGATCCTTATCCTTATTTGCGGACGGCTCAATTGACTAGGAAATATTTAGAATATACAGTGACTATAAGATGTGTTTCATGATAGTGATCTCTCTTTATTCACTATCTCATCTTACTTACACTATAGTATATTCAAGGTCTTTATCAAAACAACAATAGTATATCACAATATAATATTATGAAGAAAGAAAAAGAAAATGCCATTAATGAATGTAAATTATATTAAACAAAGATTGTTTACAATAAGAGACTCTCAAAGCCCTTAGCCACAACTTGGCTAGCGGGGCATCAACTCTTTCAATCTCCCACTTGCTCTATAGCCAACTAGTCATACTACGTAGTCTCATTGCTTCGCGATGTTTGTCAAACAATGGTCCTGACAAGGGCTTAGTAAGTGGATCAGAGATATTGTCTGCAGAGGCCACTCTCTCGACAGTGATGTCTCCTCTTTCCACGATCTCCCGGATGATGTGGTATTTCCTCAGTATGTGTTTGGATCTTTGATGAGACCTTGGTTCCTTTGCCTTAGCAACGGCACCAGTGTTGTCACAGTACACTGGGACTAGACCAACAGCTTCAGGAATTACACCCAACTCTTGGACGAAATTCCTCATCCAAACGGCCTCTTTAGCAGCAGCTGATGCTGCAATGTATTCTGCCTCAGTGGTGGAATCCGCTGTGGTGTCCTGCTTAGAACTCTTCCAAGAGACAGCACCGCCATTGAGCATGAATACAAATCCAGAGGTTGATTTCGATTCATCCACGTCACTTTGGAAGCTAGAGTCGGTATAGCCTTCCAATTTCAATTCTCTTCTCCCATAAACCATGAATATATTCTTAGTCCTTCTCAAGTACTTTAGAATATCCTTCACAGCTTTCCAATGCATTTGACCGGGATTGGCCTGATATCTGCTCGTGACACTTAGAGCAAAGGCTACATCCGGTCTGGTAGATATCATCCTATACATGATACTACCTATGGCTGACGCATATGGTATGTGTGTCATTTTCTCTATCTCTTCGTCAGTATTGGGAGAAATCGACTTGGATAGAGAAACTCCATGACACATAGGTAGATGTCCTCTCTTGGATTCATCCATAGAGAACCTTTTCAATATGGTGTCGATGTAGGTAGCATGAGTGAGTCCTATCATTCTCTTAGATCTATCTCTATAGATCTGTATTCCTAGAATATAGGACGCCTCACCCAAATCCTTCATCAAGAATCTACCTGACAACCATATCTTTGTTGACTGCAAAATCCCTACATCATTCCCAATGAGTAGGATGTCATCAACATAAAGCACTAAGAACGTCACAGCATCCTTAACTACTTTCTTGTACACGCATGGTTCCTCCGGGTTCTTGATGAAACCAAAGTCCTTTATTGTTTCATCAAATTTCTGGTTTCAACTTCTTGATGCCTGTTTGAGACCATAAATTGATCTCTGAAGCTTGCATACCTTATGCTCGCTTCCCATGGATGTGAATCCCTCAGGCTGCATCATATAAATCTCTTCCTTAATGTTTCCATTAAGAAATGCAGTCTTCACATCCATTTGCCATATCTCATAGTCATACCAAGCTGCTATGGCAATAAGGATTCTTATGGACTTGAACATTGCGACTGGTGAAAAGGTTTCATCATAGTCAACACCTTGTCTTTGAGTATAACCTTTTGCCACCAATCGTGCCTTGTAGGTCAGTACCTTACCATCAGGCCCAAGTTTTCTCTTGTAGATCCATTTACACCCTATTGGAACAATTCCATCGGGAGGATCTACTAGAGACCAAACTTGGTTTGTATGCATCGAGTCTATTTCCGACTGCATAGCTTCAAGACATAAATTCAAATCAGCATTAGAAATTGCTTCCTTGAAGTTTCTTGGATCACATCCAATGTCGGGTTCACTTTGATTCCCTTCAAGAAGTAGACCATATCGAATAGGAGGTCTAGAAGTCCTCTCGGATCTTCTAGGAAGAGGCGTGTCAATTATTGGTTCCTGGGGTGTGGGATCGTTATTTTGTATCTCGGGTTCTTCTCGAATTTCTTCGAGTTCCATCATCTTGCCTTTCTTATCAAGTAAGAACTCCTTCTCCATGAAGGTGGCATTCCTCGAAACAAACACTTTTGTTTCAGTAGGATGATAGAAATAATATCCGATTGAATTCTTCGGATACCCTACAAAATAACATAAGGTGGATCGACTATCCAACTTATCTCCCACTGTCTGCTTCATGTAATCAGGACATCCCCAAATCCTTTAGTACGAATACTTAGGAGTTTTGCCAGTCCATAATTCATATGGAGTTTTGTTCACTGCTTTAGTGTGGACATTGTTCAACAACAATACCGTTGTTTCAAGTGCATAGCCCCAAAACGAAGGTGGGAGCTCAGTGAAGCTCATCATAGATCGAACCATGTCCAACATAGTTCGATTGCGACGCTCCGAAACACCATTTAGCTGAAGTGTCATAGGAGGAGTCCACTGAGATAGAATCTCATTCTCTTTTAGATAGTCTAAAAACTCAGTACTTAAGTATTCTCCACCTCGATCCGATTGAAGTGCTTTAATACTCTTACCTAATTTGTTTTCTACTTAAGCCTTGAATTCTTTGAACTTTTCAAATGATTCAGACTTATATTTCATCAAATATAAATACTCATACCTATAATAATCATCAGTAAAGGTGATGAAGTAGGTGTGACCAAATTTAGTACCAATACTAAATGGGCCGCAAACTTCTGTATGGATCAAATCCAACAGATTTTGACTACGCTCAGGTTTTTCTTTGAAAGGAGTTTTAGACATTTTTCCTTTTAGGTAGGACTCACAAGTTGGTAGAGAGTTAATATCAGACATATCAAATATGCCCTCTCCCACTAGCTTGTTCATCCTCCTTGAGGAAATATGACCTAGCCTAGCATGCCAAAGGTTTGCCAGGTTTTGACTATCATTTTTCCTTTTATTTGTTGTTGTCGGTTTATCAACATAATTAATTGGTGCGTCTTTTAATTTTAAGTTATATAGATCGTTTTCAAGTTGTCCACATCCAATCAAATATTCATTCTTGTACATATTGCAATTCTTATTCGCAAAATTGCAAGAAAAACCATATCTATCAAGCATAGAAATAGAAATAATGTTTTAATGAAATCTGGCACAAATGAAACATCTCTCAAAAATAGCTTAAAATTAAATAAACGTCTCCCAAAGCTTTGGCTTCAACTACGGAACCATTCCCGAGCCATAACTGGGTCTTACCCATCCTTAGCCTACGACTTCTTGTCATCATCTGCAACTCATTGCAAATGTAAGATCTACATCTGGTATCCTATACCCAAGAAGTAGTATTAAGGAAACATTTATTTCAGTATAAAATATATCCTTTGCAGTTCGTAACTGCTCGATATATTCTATGTTGTTGCGCTTCCAGTAACCGGGTTTCTTGCAGAGATGGCAAACTTCTTTAGACTTGTTCAGTTTTTCATGTAACATTTGGCCTTAAGATCATGGTCCAACCATTTCTCTAGTTCGGCCAACCTTTCCGAAGTTACATTAGCCGGGGCTATTTTCGGAGGAGCCTTTTCTAGCACTTAGAAAATATTTTCCGAACTCAGGGAAATCTTAACTTACGGAACCAATTTGTATAGTTTGCGCCAGTCATTTTGTTTTGTTCGAGAATAGAGAATAGTGGATTGCGCGAATTCATCATAATGAAATACTGAGTTGAAACAGACAATTATCAGTGATTGTTTAATTAATTTACTAAGACATAAAATATGGCGAGTTTTATTTTATGAATTTCACTCCCACTATTTTAACGATTTCACTACCCTCTAGTGAAAACGAGAAACTTGTTTCCTTAGTGGAAACATGGAGTCCAATTGACAAATCATAGTCCCGAATAATATCAGCCAATCATAATTTTCAAAAGGTAGAGCCCAATTGCTTCCAAAGCAACCCCCATGCTTTTATCTCATGTCCAATAAGGGCCCAATAATATGACGCCGTTTATTGTGACATGTCAAGATGACCCATCAATATTAAGTTTTGATGGACGGTCGCCATGTGGATCCCCAATAATATGAGTCAATCCCATGGGAGTTCCATCCAACTTACAACATGTGTCGATCTAATGTACAGCTTTCCGACGAACGCCCCCCCCCCCCCCCCCCCCCCCCCCCCCAATAATATGAGCCGGACCGTGCCCGCGGGTAGCATCTCATACATTGATCTTGATGGAAGGTAAGAACATTTAAACAATATTTAAATTCCCTTTTGTTTATCTTGATATCAATTTTAAATCATATTTAAAATGAGGGATTTTAATTTTGAAAATTGTCTCATCTTTAAATAATTTGTATGCTTGCGGGATTCATGCAATTTAGTCTAAACATGCATACAACAATAATATCATATATTATATAAAGTATGATCGACCCCAATAACTAATCGACTCATGGTTGCCAATCACGAGTCTAAGTCCAATCCTAGGTGATATGCAAGTATGCAATGCAATCCTATTACATTGAACTTCCAATTTACATTTATTCAGTCTTTATTGTCTGCTGGGCCCACCATTGTCTTCAAATCTTTATCTCCCACTAAGTCTAATAAATTTACAATAAATTTCGATGACAAGTAGGGGATACATATTTAAGGGTGGGAACGGGCCATAAACCAGACCCACTTTTTATTACAAATGACAAATCAAATTGGGCTATAAACCAAGCCCATTAATAAAACCCAACAATAATAATAAAAACCAAATGTAAACAACCTAACATACACCTATAATATTGGTCATGGTAATCGATCATCCTTTTATCCAATAATTAATTCAATAATTAAATAATTGGATAACATGCAATGGCAACATAATCAAAAAGATAAAATCAAATTTTATCCAATAAATTCATAAGATCATATCTTATCATCAATTGTACCAAAATAATTAATTTTATAAAATCTAATTTAGCGGATAAAATTTATAAATTTTCCAAAAATTCAAATTTATCCAAAAATCAATTTTAAATATTTCGGACTCAAACAATTTGACCCGATGCCTCGTGGACCAATCAAAAACAATTTTCGATCGGACCAAAAACTAAAATTTCAAAAATTTAAAATTATTAAAAAATAATTTTTAATTTTTCGGGCTGCCCGGGACGTTCCCGGGCAGCCCCGCCCCCACGTGGGGCCCGGGCATGGGCAGCCCATCGCTGCCCCGAGCAGCGACGATCGCTGCTCGTGTTGCCCTTCAAATTTATTTTTAAAAATTTTGTTTTTGTTTCTAAAAACCCGAGGCTTAAAATTTTTGTACAATCGATAAATTTTAATCGTTTGATCTGAGAGCAACCTATATCTGACGCCACTGTTGGAACACGTTTTCAGATCAGTGTGATATGATACTCGGAGCAGCGAAAGTTTAAAAATTTTATTTTCTTATATGGAACAATTCCATATCATGGGTGTAAGATCCGAAAATATTAAATTATTAATTATGGAATTTGAGAATTAAATTCCATATTAAGGGCTAATATTGATTTGAGAAGTTATGAAAATGATAGATTTAATTTTCGAGCCAAAAATATTTAATTTGAGAATTTACGGATTTTGAGAAGTAAATTCCGAGAATTCTTAAATTAAAAGAATAAATATTCGATTTGAATATTTATGGGATTTAAGATTAAATTCCATGTTTCAGGAATCAAAGACGATTAATTTTGAAAATACAATCCGATCAGAGATTGATTTGCAAATATCGAATTTGAAAGGGCTAAAGTGCAAACGGTCGGGATTATTTAATTAATCCGAATTTAATTTATTTTAATCCAAGTATATTTAATTTGGGAATATTTAGAGTTTTGATTTTATTTCTAATATTCTTAAATTATTTTGGATTGAAATTGAATTAAAACGAAGGCCGATGACTTAATTGCAATTAATGAGGATTTGAGGGACTAAGTTGCAATTATGCAATATATACGATTTTCTGAAGCTTACTCAGCCTTGAAACGTGTAAATATTGTGTAAAGTTCAGAATTCATAAAAGTTGAACAGAGGAGCTCGACCCTTCCTTTTTCCTTTGAAATACGAGTTGTTCAAATCGCCGTAACTTTTGCGTCGGTTGTCCGATTTCGATTCCGAAAAATGTTCTGGAATCCTTGCGACAAAGCCTTTGTATTGATGTAAGTATTTAATCCTTTCGGCATGTTTTGAAGAACGAAATATGGTAGAGATCAGATTATGAAACTATGTTGTGTTTTTGAGTTCGTATGCCGTTCGATATCGCAGTCGGATTGGAAATGAATTAAGAAACGAACTTGTCATGGTTTCAGCATGTTTTTGACTTGTTAACATGTGATTATAGCTGCTGATATGTGAAGTATGAATGATATGAAGTGATTAGAAGTTGATAAGAAGTTCATAATGAATTCGATACCGAGTCGGTTCCCAATTTTCAATCGCTAGAACACCGGTTGATGTTTTAGGATCAGTTTTGATAACCAAAGATTGACTTGAGATGTTAGTGAAATGTTAGCAATGATATAGCATTTTTATTTCTCAGTTTCAGTCATGCTTGAAAGACGAACGATGCAAGACTCCAAGTTATACCGAATAAGAAGAAGTTGAAGTTTGAAATGATGTTGATTGAATCTATATGGATGATTTTGATTCAATTCTGAAATGATTGAATAGAATGAGGTTTGATATGCATGTTTTGATGATATGTTTCAGAGTTTAATAGGAGACTATTGACTCAAGAACCTCAACTTGAAACCAAAGAAGAAGTGATCAAGATTGAAGTGAATGTGATTGAAGATTGATTATGATTGAATGATCAGATTCATATAGGAGTTGTGGTACTTCCTATCCCGATGGGGAACATGAAAAACTCGAGAATGAAAGGTATAAAACGATATCGAGATTCAGGACTATGATAATCAAGATTGATGAATCTTGAGTAGTCCGCCAAATCACATACTAGTTATGTTTATTTTGATTATGAACTTGTTATTGTTCTTGTCGATCCATCCCAGGTAGTGGATCTTTATTGCTTTTGATATGATATGATGATATTGAATTGATTCTAATGCCAAGATTAGATGGACCTTATTTTTGAGTCTGATGAGACGACGATAGATGGATATCCATGTCAAGATCGGATACGAATCTTGATGGCAACGAAGTGATAAGAATCAATTCTTGAGATAAGCGCGCTATATAAATTGAAGTTTTGATTTGAAATTTAAGTCGAAATATGCGTTATGTTTACTCTATTCTTGAGTTGATATGTTTAGAGTTGATATGAATTTATTTAACGCATTTATATGTCGATTATACTGAGAATGAATTCTCACCGGAGTTTATCCGGCTGTTGCTTTGTTTTGTATGTGTGCATTTCAACAGATGGGGCAGGAGCTGGTCTGAGATGACATTGACAGCTTGGGAACGAGACTTAGCACGTGAGGACTCGGGTTTTAAGTTGAAAGAATGATACTTAGATAGCATAGAATTTGATATGAACTTGTGCTTAGAAGCTCACCTTTGAAGATGTTGTGTAGCTTTTTGTTCCATATCTTTATGCTATCTATTTGATGTAATAAGCTTTTGTTATAATGCCTGAAACTTGTTATATGTAGATATGCATGTTGTAGAAGATTTAAACCATGTTTGAGTTGGCTATGAAAGCTGGTGTTTGATTCTACAAGAGTTGACAGCAAGAATGGAAAGCTGAAATCTTCTGCTGCATGGTGCCCGCTCGATTGGTAGCTTTTGCCCGATCGAGCGCGGCAAGTAAATGGGCACACCCGAGAGTTTTGATTCATGGCTCGCTCGATCGTCTAACTTTGCCGGATCGAGCGAGGCTCGGAAATTTTTTTTAAAAAAAAATTCTGCTCTTGATTTAATATTCTTTAATTGTTTGATTAATTGTTTAATTAATCATTTGTTGCCCTAAAACAAGATTAGCAACCAGAGGTCCCCACAATGGGTATCAAATCCTAACGATTAAAATCAATATGTAAAATAATAATAACAATTAATATTTTACCTCTTCAAGCTATGGCTTGATTATGGACACCAACAGATTAATCTGCTCTTGTTGTAAATCCCAGAAACTGATAACTCGCTCGATCAATCTCCTGAATTAGGTCCACGAACAGAAGACTAAAACCCTCTGATTGATTGCACTAGAAATCAATCAGATGTTTATCGAAAAGATTTACAGATTTGATCTGTCAATTCAGAATGTAATTTTCCAAAAATCACAGACTGAATTCTCTCTCAAAAGGGAGACAGGATTTTCGAATTCTCCTTAGAACTCTTCTAGGATTTTTGAAAATTCCTCTGTCAATTATGAGGCTGTGTGTGTTGCAGTATTTTCAAAAAATGCAAGACAATCAATTAGTTATTTTCGAAAACTGCACCATCTACTATATATAATTTCTGTACTGGATTAAGTTATATGTCTAATAGGACACTAACTCCTTAGGGCCCATTATCCATAACTTAAGCCCAACAAGCCAAGCCTGTTATTATAGAAATTAATATACAATTCATCTTGACTGCGATTGATAAACCGATTTCACTAATGTGCACAGAAACCATTTTTGCACCTTTTAAAGTCAAGATAATTTTTCTGAATCCGAATTCAGTGATTTCCAAAAATGTCCATCCCTATGTCATTTTAGGAAATTCCACTTCCTTTAGTTAAAAATTCCAACTTCTCTTTCGCTAAATTTAACTCTTTAAATTTAACTATCTCAACGGGGATTAGTAATTCATTACTTGTGTGACCCTCAATGGTTCAGGGATACAGCTAGCTGTGGGCTCATAACTCCTTGTGACTCGGAACAACAATTTCCGACTTATCCATCGAATCATGGTAAGAGCGCCTAGCAACATCGCCCCATGATTCCCTAGGTATCACTGATAGTGCCTGCAAGAACCAGTAGGTTTTGGTTAGCGTCCAGTACGGTCCCTTCATCCAAATATCCCGATCGAATCAACAACCATTGGTACATCGAGAGTCGTTCGAGATTCGATAACTATGTAATGCATCTTGAAGATCAAATAGTGACATCGCATGTGCTACTAGAAAAACCAAGTAACCTAAATCACATCGAGTACTCTGACCAGAGATTTGTCACACTAATATCTCCTCAGATCGCATAGGATATCCACGCTCGCAAGTGTGTGGAGAATCCTTGTCAACAAAGCATCGACTCTTATATGTGTCGTAACTATACCCAATCCCGACACCTGATGACCCTCATAGAGTCGGTAAACGAGTTTAAGTACAGTACTAGCATATAGAGTCTCAATGATGTTTCAAGTAGTTAAGGACTAATGGTGTACAACCAAAACCGCGGACTTATCCACTCAATTAATAATAACCACTTGAAAAGTCCGAATAGGGTAGTTCGATCATTCATCATATGAATATCCATTTGCATGCTTTGAACATCTCTATGTTCCATACCAATGAAACGTGATACTTGACATCGCAAATGCTAGTCTCAATCTCGAGCGATCCTTATCCTTATTTGCGGACGGCTCAATTGACTAGGAACTGTTTAGAATATACAGTGACTATAAGATGTGTTTCATGATAGTGATCTCTCTTTATTCACTATCTCATCTTACTTACACTATAGTATATTCAAGGTCTTTATCAAAACAACAATAGTATATCACAATATAAAATTATGAAGAAATATAAAGAAAATGGCATTAATGAATGTAAATTATATTAAACAAAGATTGTTTACAATAAGAGACTCTCAAAGCCCTTAGTCACAACTTGGCTAGCGGGGCATCAACTCTTTCAGTATGGCCATTATGAATTCATAGTCATGCCTTTTGGTCTAACGAATGCACCAGCAGTATTTATGGGATTGATTAATAGAGTATTTCAGAAGTATCTAGATGACTTTGTGATTATCTTTATCGATGATATTTTGATATACTCTAAAAATTTGTGTGAACATGCTGACCATCTCAGAAGTGTATTGAGAACTCTACGAGAAGAGAAATTGTAACCCCCCGAATTTATCTTAATTGACTTTATTTGAGATAATCAGAGATTATAGAGTTCAAGAGCCGACTTGATTTTGATCAGGGTCTATTTTGCAAATTTCGGAAATTTCAGAGACTAAAGTGCAAAAATGGGATTTGTTATATATTTAAGAGGACTTTGACTCTTCTTCCTCCCCCATTCTCCTCCTCCATCGCCTCTACCTCCATTGAATACTCCCCAACGTGACTTCAAGATTTGGGATTTCAGTCCGAGCTCGATCCGTCCATTAGAATTTATTTCCGAAGGCAGATTAGCGATCACGGCAGCGAGAGCTTCGTTCTATCGTAAGTTTTTCTCCGATCAGATACATTATATTTTTTGGATATTGTTAGAATCGATTCAGATTCGAGTATGTTGTTCTTGGAAGAGTTCTGATCGTTTAATTTCTGTCGGTTTTGAAATAGAGCGTCAATTGGAATTGTTATAATTTTTGGAGGGATTTTCGAAAAAGTGAGTTTGGTGATTTGTTGGAATCAGATTGTTTTGGTTGAATGTTGGTTGATTTGAGTTTATTGGATTGATATTATGCTGTCTGCGATTTCAGTTTGATCAGAATATATCCGTTATGCCGCCGATTTGAGTTTTTGGCTATAGTTTGGTTTGAATTGTATTGAGCGGTTTTCAGTCATGTTTGAATGTCGATAGTGATCTAGGGCCTTTATTACTTCTTTTGCAGATTAGTTTAAAGGCCGTTGAGTTGCGAGGTTGCAGGAGTTGTATCGTTTTTGAAGATTTCAACCGGTTTGGAGCATCGACGTTTGAGAAGAGGTATAAGACGACTTAGACTGGAATGGAACGAGTAACTCGAATCCGACTTGATTCGAGTGTTCCGAAGAAATCACATACTTGCATGTTAATTTAATTACTTGAATTTATTGAATGAGTTATGATTTGCATTGCATTCATCTTGAGACAAAACCCTTGATTTCAGCGTGCAGGACGACCCTTTTATGTTAGACGTTTTGGGCCGGGCTTTTAAGCGAGTGGTCTAGGCGTAGAGGTTCGCCTAGTGCTAACATACTCCTTATAGTTGCACCAAAGTCTAGAGGATGGAGATACGTAGCACCACCTCGATCGGGAGAGTTGGTGAGTTGTTTACGTGATCTCATCCTTGGGATCCCAAAAGCAGAAGCAGCAACTCTTTTGATTATCCAGACTTGATAATCCCGGATTTTAAGACATGCATTTCATTTTGATTTCTCTTGGAATTGCATGGTTGAAATCTGAATATCTGGAAGTTGATGTATTTCATTTTGAAATGCTTATCTGATATTGCATGCTAGTCTTTTTTACTGGGAATATTATTCTCACCGGATTATCCGGCTGTTGTCTTGTTTTATATGTGTGCTTGGCAACAGGTGGGGCAGGACCGAGTCAGAGATCGCATGGCTAGGTGGTCGAGTTGATAGAATGAGGTCTTTTTATTGTAGAAGTCGAATATGTAATCGAACTTAGATTGTATTCGAACTTGTATCGTATTGTATTTTGGATTGTAACTTAGATTGGAAGCATGTTCTATTAGTTGGTTTGGATGTATAACTCTAGAACTACCTTGTAATGTAATATGCATGTTGAATATGTTGATGCATGTGTTAGATTGAAGATTTGAATGGTGTTGGAATGGTAGAAAGCCTGCCCTGTTTCAGTTTTTTTCTGGGCAGAGGGCGCGCTCGATCGCACGAGTTCATCGGATCGAGCGCGGCCCTCATATTTGTTGAGGCAGAGAACCTTGCAGAATTTGTGCGCTCGATCCCGTGAGTTCATAGGATCGAGCGCAGCACCTGTGTTTTCCCGGCAGTGTTTGAGGCATGGATGGTGCGCTCGATCGCACGAGTTCATGCGATCGAGCGCAACCCCTTTTTAAAAAAAAAATTTGCTTTTATTTTTTGGATCTTGTATGCTTAATAATTGTTTATCTACAGATTAGATGATTAGAATCGAGGTCTCACATTAAGTGGTATCAGAGAGATAAGATTCTTGGACTGAATTTAGAAGTGAGCGGGGTAGATCGAGTCCGCATGAATTGAATTCTTGCATGTGATTGAATTATTTAAATTGATTTATTTAAATACCATGCGAGCATGCTTTATTAATTGAGAATTATTTGAATTACATGACTATGTGATTTAAATTATAAAACATGATCTACTTGAGATATAAATGTTTCTATTATCGTCCGCAATCCGAATTCTGAGAGGTTGCTAGGGCACCGAATTGCAGCGATTGAGATATCTTGTGTCCTAACCTTTGATTATCATATATATCCTCGTCGAGTTATTAACAGGAACCCACCGCCAGTTACTCCTCCAAACGAGCAATCTAGTTTAGAGATTGATCAGATGGATGTCACCCCGACACCAATGGAAACTTTGGTGTTAAGGTTTCGGACTTTTAATCCACCGAATCTGCAGAGTACCGAACATGCAGTTGGTTGTGAAAACTGGTTACATTAGATCGATCAGTTGTTTGTTTATCTGGGCTATACCGATGACCGTTGAATTCGGTTAGTTATGTATCAACTTCAAGGTATTGCAAAAAGTTGGTGGATTTCGAGGAAGAAAGCATTAGAGAATCAAGGTAAGTCCATTTGTTGGAGTCTGTTTAAATCTGAATTTCTGCAGCTTCCTTTCCAACAATCAAACCGATCTAGAGGGAGTGACTTTAGAAAGCATATTCAATCGAAGGGATAGCAATTCAAGAAGTCTGGGAGCAGTTCTTCTAGCTCCAACGGAAGGGAACATACTATACGATAACCCTAATCGATTATTTCTTGCAGACACTATCAGTGATACCTAAGGAATCATGGGACGATGCTACTAGACTCTCTTTCTACGATTCGATGGGTCAATCATAAATGAATTATGAAATTATTATGATCAAAGTGTTGGGGCATAAAATGGGGTGAGTTAGGATAAGCCCTTATAAAGGATCCAATCATAAATCAATTCTGACATTCTTATGATTCATGGACTTGTAAAAGTACAAGCCCATCGTGCAAATTAATTAAAGTCTTAAATAAATTTGATTGATTTTTTTATTGTAGTTGGACTTGGAATAAAAGTGTCCATGATGCATACATATAAATGTATATATATATATATATGTGAAAGCGTGTATATGTATATTATGTGTATGCACGTGTGTTTGTGTATATATATATATACATTGATATATATATATTTATATATGTAACTTGTATATATATATTAATATATATGTATGAAATATTATATATGGTTTACGCGTGTGAGTGTTGGTAAATATATATATGATAATAATAATATACTTGGGTTGATATATTATTGTCTTAACACACAACTTGTTCACGAAAAAAAATACATAATATATACATGTATGATTTTCAAAAAAAACAACCATAATTTCTATATGTAAGAATCGTCCAATATCTCCTCTAATTGATAGAGGATTTTGTGTGGTATTTTATTTTCTGTTTGAAATCTCAACGAAAAAATTCTTTATTTATCTCTAGTGCGAGTTCGACGAGGAACAGACAATGCGATCGTGGATTTGATTTGGAGATTGAAGAAAGACGTATTCAAGTTGATCGTTCGTAGGGAGTTACAACAAGAGTTATCTCTGTTAATTCTGAAATAGTTGGTGCCAAGTGAATTTTTGACTAAGCTATAAATTTATAGCACCCTATGTATGTTGATTAAAACATACGAGTGCGCGCCCAAACAATTTTGAATGTCAAACTTAAAATTTTAAAACTTCCGTTGTGTCATGGACACGAGAAAAACGATACTTCGACATATACACCAAACTACGTGTCAAATATTGAAACTACATATTTCACTTATATGAAAATTTGATAGACATCTCAGCCCTTAAAATTTTATAATAGTTGCACCGTTAAGCCTTTTCAAGGCAGTTATTGAGTACGCATTATTACTGTACCTAAGAAACTATTGTTTATGAAAATATTATGTCAATGGTGCGAAAATGCTCTTCTAATATGATAATAATTTTTATATATATCTACTAAAAAATATCACGTGTATTTGTGAATAAAAATGGTCCATTCTAATGTAGATGATGTATTTGACTATATGTAAATATTTTCACAACAATAGAATGACATTTTCATATCATAGACCTAACATTTTAAAAATAATAATTAAATATTAGGTATAATAACAGTGCATGTTTGACAACTCGTCATAAAATGATAACATATATAATTATTATAAAAGATGAGAGAGATACCTATTAAATTTTCACAATTAAATATATATTTTTGATATTTAAGGATGAGTTTGATAAAAAAAAAATTTGAATGACACGTATAATTGACAATTATAAATTTTTTTACTTGAATATCTACATCCTTATCGTTTGTGAAATCAAGATCCAACTTCATCATTCCCACATCCATTCTGAGGGACCGCATAATCATATGGTGACAAAAATCCAAAATTAAAATTTCATCTCAAAAACAAAAACTTTATTAATTACAAGTATAAAAAATAAATTTATTTTGTCCCGTTTCACAAATTTGCTTGTGATTCTGCCTCAGTTCAGATTTCACCGCAGTCATTTAAAACTATACTTCCATCAAAGAACTCACACGTACCCCAACAATGAAAATCCCAATCCTTTTACTCTCCCTCTTCCTCCTTGTCCGGCCGCCACCGTTTCACCGGAATACTCTCGCCCACGCCGCCGCCGGAGAATGGCACCTGCTCCTCTCCAACATCGGCCTATCCGCCATGCACATGCAGCTCCTACACACCGATCGAGTCGTTATCTTCGACCGAACCGACTTCGGCAGCTCCAACATCTCCTTGCCCGACGGCAGATGCCGCGACGACCTGAACGACACCGCGTTACAGCACGACTGCACCGCGCACTCGGTCGAGTACGACGTGGCCGCCAACTCCGTCCGCCCCCTCATGGTCCTCACCGACGTGTGGTGCTCCTCCGCCGCGGTAATGGCGGACGGGACTTTGATACAGACCGGCGGATACAACGACGGGGATCACGTGGTTAGAGTTTATAAACCATGTGCCGACAATTCTTGCGACTGGGCAGAGATTCCCAACGGGCTTGCGCAGAGGAGATGGTATGCTACCAATCATATCTTGCCGGACGGCAGGGAGATCATCATCGGCGGCCGGAGGCAGTTCAATTACGAATTCTACCCGAAAAAGCCTGCCGAGAAGTCATATAATCTACCTTTCCTCGTACAGACAAACGATCCGAGGATTGAGAACAATCTATATCCATTTGTTTTCCTGAATGTGGACGGGAATTTGTTCATCTTTGCGAACAATCGATCCATATTATTCGATTACGTAAGAGGGGTCGTCGTGAAAAGCTACCCGGCGATTCCGGGCGGAGATCCAAGGAGCTATCCGAGTTCAGGTTCCGCCGTCTTGTTGCCGCTGAAGAACAGCTCCTCGGCTGAGGCTTTGGTTTGTGGTGGAGCTCCGAAGGGAGCTTATATCAGTGCAAATAATGGTAATTTCACGGACGCACTTAACACGTGCGGGAGGATCCGAATAAATGACCCGAATCCTCAATGGATCATGGAGACCATGCCAATGGGTCGGGTCATGGGGGATCTGGTTTTGTTACCCAATGCTAATGTCTTGATCATAAATGGGGCGGCTTCAGGTACCGCTGGGTGGGAATTGGGTCGAAATCCGGTTCTCACCCCGGTTATTTATATGCCCGATTGTTCGGTCGGATCGAGATTCGAATTGCAAAACCCGAGCACCATCCCACGTATGTATCACTCAACTGCCGTTTTGTTACGCGATGCTCGGATATTAGTTGGTGGTAGCAATCCTCACACATATTATAATTTCACCGGAGTCTTGTTTCCGACTGATTTATCTTTAGAAACGTTTTCTCCATCGTATATGGATTCGAAATCAGCTAACTTACGCCCGGAAATAATTTTACCCGCTTCGCAATCCGAAATCCGATACGCGCAACAATTGGATATCCAATTTTTTGTTCCTCAAGGCATGGTAAACGGGGCTCGGGTCATGGTAACTATGGTGGCTCCACCATTTACTACACATTCATTTTCAATGAACCAAAGGCTATTAGTTCTTAGTGGTGGAGAGGTCTCAGTATTGGGAAACTCTACGTTCCGGATTCGGGTCATGACACCGGCTTCGGGTAATCTCGCCCCGGCCGGATATTATCTTTTATTCGTTGTTCATGGGGATATTCCGGGTGAGGGAATTTGGATCCAAATCAAGTGAAATCCGATTCCCATTCTTTTATTATTTTTTGTCTGTTTATTTTTCTAATACGTGAAATTGGATTGTGGGAAACGAATTGTTTTGAAGTCAACAAATTACTATATTTGATTTTATGAATAAATGTTGATCTTAACTGAGTTTATAAAGAGAACATTTAAATATGCTGCCAGCTGCTCCACGAGTGATGTGTTTTTATTCTATAGGGGACAAAAGAAGCTGGCAATTATATTTTATATATTTAAAAAAGGTACTATTTAATTTATTTGTTAAGAAAAAAAGTAATATGATTTATTTTTAAAAAATTATTAAATTTTGAACTTTGTATACGTGTTTAATCTTCCAAGAATCGGCCTCCCCTCATTCGAACAGTTATCCTCAGCTATATTTTTTTGTTTGGTAACATAAACTCATTATGAAAAGAGAAAATGAAAATTTTAGAATGAAGTAAACTTATTTTCAAATTCATGCTCCCGTGAGTGTGAATTCAGTCACACTATTTACTTAAGTAATAAATAAATATATTAATTTTTTTCGAAATAAAAAAATAGATGCCTACTCCAATAAAAGCACAATAAATAGACATGATTATGAGTTTAATTAATTACAAAATTGGGGCACATGTGAAAGAACTAATTAAATAGGACATTAAATATATATCTTTTGGTGAATTTATAATTGTAAGGTAGGGGTGTCAACGCTTGCTCATTGATTAAAAATGGAGACTGGGATAGAGAATTTATTTTCGAACAGTTTTGATGGACATGTCGCTGGAGAGATACTAAAGATCCCTCTCCCAACCACGGATGTGCCTGATACTCGATTCCTAAGGGGAAATACTCAGTCCGATATGGTTGCAGATTACAAAGGGGCCTGTTTGATCCACCGGAACATCAGTTGAGGTTCCCGAATGAAAGTTGGTGTTTTTTTCTCTGGAGCCTCTCCTTACCTCGGAAAGTGAGATTATTCTGGTGGGGTGTTGCTCATGATTGTGTTCCAACAAATCTGAATTTATTGCGGCATCATGTTCCGACCAGTAGCGGGTGTGGTCTCTATGCTTTTCCATACGAGACCACATGCCACTCTCTGGTTCAATGTGCGGGAATCAAGAATTATAGAAACACACTTTGTTCGCATGCTTTACAAAAGAGATTAAAGGTGATGGTGGTCTCGACCTCTGTCTGTGGTTGAATAGTAAGCTGTCAAAAAAAGAGTTTGAAAACTTTGCTATGCGTGGCTGGGCAGTGTGGAAGGAAAGACAAACCTTTATTCATGGTGAGGGCTGAAAGAATTTTCCGGAGTAAATATCTTGGGGCGCCTCTATATATGCTAGTAGAATTTCGAGCCTCAAGATCGCGGCTGCCGGAGTAAAAAAATGTACAGGTGGCTTTAGATTCCTTATTAGTAGTGCAAGCGGTCACGGTTGACCAGAAAGACATAGGATGTAGTGACCCGTATCCAGAATTAACGATTAATAAATAATTAATCGTGCGATCATGTTTAAATTTAGTAAAACATGATTAAGCAAATTTCCAAGGGATTAACGGAGTCCGAAAATGGATCTAGGATACTAAAAAATGGTGGAAAAGGTTCGGGAGGATCGGACGACCCAAACTGAGTTCGGAGAATCCGAACTGGGAACGGAGCCAAGGGTCGGAGGATACGAGCAGTTCGGACACTCCGAAATTGAGTTCGGACGATCCGAACTTTAGCAGTGACACGTGTGTTCGTATCATTGGATGGCTGACGTTATGGATGACGTAATATTGAGTTCTGACGATCCGTTGGGCGAGATCGGACCATCCGAATAGTGTACGGGACAGGTGCATGGTTTCATGCGATTGGGTTGACACGTGGCGGAGATCGGACGATCCGTTGAGGCGACCGGGCGGTCCGAAGCAGATCGGACGCTCCGAAGGCGTGATCGGACGGCCCGATCGTGGTCTATAAATATGGGGTCCGAGCTCCTCATTTGTGCAACTTCCGAATTCCTCTCCTTCGCCCACACGACTCTATTTAGGGCTTTGGGTACTCTTATTTTAGAGTTGGAGTAGGAAATATATTTTAGCATAGTCAGACAGTGTCTACATAGTAGCGGAGCAGTGCTCATGTAGCAAAGCCGTGCTCGAGGCTGTGGAGCTGCAGTAGGGGTGTGCCTCTAGTTGCGGGATAGTCGTTATCAGTGGGCTGACGACGGACGCAGGTATAGTTTTGGCTTCCTAAAAATATTTAGGAGTATGCAATAGTTTAATTAAGACTTTTAAAGCTTAATTAATGATGCATGAGTATTTGCATTGTAGAGCTGATGATAGGCTTGGAACCTAGAGTGGAACTGCTAGGAACTGCCTGTAATAAGGTACATAAGTACTGACTGAGATAGCCAACGGGTTTTTCATGCTTATATGTTGTATTTGTGTGTCATATTATTATGCAACATGTGCATATCATATTGTGTCTGTCCATCTTTTGAGATGAGCCACATAGGGCCGCTCAGCCCTGATTGGACGGTTGATGTCGAGCGCCCCGCGACCGACGGGTTAGCCGGCACTGGCATTTGGAAGACACGGTCTACTTCCATTAAGAATGAGCAGTGTACGCAGGGTTTGTTTCCCGGGTTGTACCACTCATGTTCTAGGCGCCATTACTGAGTAGTTGTATATAGTTATCCCAGATATGAATACCCGGTCATTTGCACGCATCATATTTGTATGTTTTTCCCGTGCTTTCATATTGAGCTTAGAGCTCACGTCCAGTCTTTTCAGTGTATCTGGACACCCCATTCGACGGGGCAAGTGTATGTGCAGGATTGAGTACCATGAGCTTGGAGTAAGCAGTGACCAGTGAAGACATCAGGATTAGCTGTAGGTTTTTGCCCTTTAGGCTTATTTATTCGATTGGGTTGTATAATCGAATTTGTTTAAACCGGTTGTATTCTGCCGGTCTGATTTTATTTAAGTCTTTTGCAGCGATTTATTTAATGCATGATTAATTATGCTCTTAACTCTGATTAGGTAGTGGATCCGAGTTGAGTCGCTACACTTATTGGTATCAGAGCATGCATGCAAGAGACTTGGGAGATAGTAATGAGACTTTTTGGGTTATACTTGGGATTGATGAGACCTTTAAAGAAGCAATGATGCGACGATTAGGTTGCCCGAAGATTATCATCATCAACAAGAATTTTAAGATTTGGCTTTGGGATTCCAGCAAGTGCGAACAGGAGCGATGGATCGTGTCCGAGCTTTCGAGATTTTTTGTAACGCCCCATTTTTATCTTAAATAAGTTTATTTGAGTTAATCGGAGATTACAGAGTTCAAGAGCCGACTTGATTTTGATCAGGGTCTATTTTGCAAAATTTGGATTTTTCAGGGACCAAAACGCAAATAGTGGATTTTATATATTATCTACACCTTGTCTTGACCTCTCATTCACTCCATCTCCTTCCCCAAGCTCGCCTCCTCCATTGAAGACGCCCCATTGAGTTTTCTAGCTTCCAGAGTTTAGTTCGAGCTCGATCCGGCCGTTAGAATTTATTTCTGAAGGCAGATTAACGATCACTGCAGCGAGAGCTCCGTTTTATCGTAAGTTTTTCTACGATCAGATACATTCTAGTTTTTGGATGTTGTTAGAATCGTTTGAGATTCGAGTATGTTGTTCTTGACAGAGTTATGATTGTTTATTTCTGTCAGTTTTGAAATAGAGCGACGTTCGGAATTGTTATGATTTTTGGAAGCCATTTTCGAAAATGAGGTTTTTAGATTTGTTGGAATTGCCTTTTTATTGTTGTATTAGCATTGATTTGGGTTGATATCGATATTGAACTGCTGCCTGCGTTTCCGATTTGTTCAGTTTTAGCCGTTATGCCGCCTGTTTGAGTTTTGGGATTTCGAACCATTTTTGAGTTGTTGAACTTTGGTTTGTGAGTTTTATCGTTGTTGTTGATCATCTATTATCTCTGTACAGATTCGTTTGGAGTTTTTCAAGCCGGTGTTAACATCATTTGATCGTCAAGAGATTGGACGAAGAACGGTAAAGAGATTTATCTTGAACTGTAGTTGTTTAGCTTGTATAGTCTTTGATACAATCTTTTGTTGTAGCTTATCTGGAGTTGGAACTGAGAGGATTGGGATACGTGGCACCACTTCGATTGGAAGAGTCGGTGATTCGTTGCGTGATCTCATCCTCGGGATCCCAAAAGCAGAGCAACACTCCCTTGTTTATCAGAATTGATATCATGGTTTTAAAGACATGCATATCATTAGCTTTGACTTGAATATGTTGTCTTGATAGCATGTTGTTTATATATTGCTTGTTATGTTGCTTTTATTGGGAATGTCTTTCTCACCGGTTTATCCGGCTGTTACTTTGTTTGTATGTGTATTTGGCAACAGGTGGGGCAGGATCAAGTCAGCGACGGCCTGGTTAGCAACAAGAGGGAGAGTTAGTCGTGGGATTCGGTTTAGAAGTCGATTCCAGCATGTCAACCTAGTTATGTTAGAACATGTTTAGTTATCGAACTTCATCGTTATTTCGTTGTTGCATGTTTTCTACTTTTGAGCAGTTGTTGAACTCCAGAATTTCTTGTACTAATTGGAGGAATTGAGTCGTAATGCATGTTTATGTTTTGAAGTATTGAATGGCTTGATTGGAGTTGTTTAGCCTTAATATATGTTCTGTTGTTTTCTGGGCAGAAACCTTGCGTTTTTTAGTGCGCTCGATCGCACGAGTTTGTGCGATCAAGCGCGGCACTATTCATCCAAAAAAAAAATTCCTTTGCTTTTAATCTTGGTTCTTTTATGATTAATTATTGTTGATTAATCCGAGATTAGTTGTTTAGAACCGAGGTCTCACAATAAGTGGTATCAGAGCTTTTAGATTTTTGGTTGAACTAGAGTGAGCGGGGTAGTTCGAGTCCGTATGTATTGGATCCTCGCATGTGTTTGAGTTATTTAATTGTTTATTTAATTCCATGCGAGCATTCTTTATTAGTTGAGGATTAATTGAATTACATGATTATGTGATTTAATTTTTAAAGCATGGACTACTTGTGCTATAACTATGTTTGTTATCGACGGGTATCCGGTATTCCAAGCGGTTGTTAGGACACCGAATTGTAGCGATTGAGATATCTTGTGTCCTAACCTTTGATTATCAGATGAGTCCTCGTCGAGTGATTAACAGAAACCCACCGCCAGTTATTCCTACGACCGAGCAAGCTAGTACTGAAGTTGATCAGTTGGATGTTACAGCGACTCCTATGGAAACCTTACTGAAGAGGTTTCAGTCGTTTAATCCGCCTTTGTTGATGGGTACTGAGAATCCAGTTGACTGTGAGAGTTGGTTGGATGACATTGATCAGCTGTTCGATTCCATTGATTATAAATATGACCGCCGAACCAGGTTAGTCATTCATCAGCTTCGTGGTGTTGCCAAGAACTGGTGGATCATGACCAAGAGATCCATGGAGAACCGAGGTACAGTTTTTAATTGGAATCTTTTCAAATCCGAATTTTATAAGCGGTTTTTCCCTGTTTCGTACCGAAAGGACAAGGGAGCCGAGTTTGCCAATCTGAGTCAAAGGAATCTGAACATTGAGGAGTACGTAGCCAAGTTCGACAGCCTTTTGCGTTTTTCACCGCACATTGCCTACAGTGAAGAAGCCAAAGCCGATCAGTTCATTAATGGCTTGAATCCCGACATCTTCACATTGGTGAACACTGCTAGGCCAGATAACTTTGCGGATGTCATGAATCATGCAAAGAGAGCTGAAGCAGGCTTGTGCAGACAGAGAGGTAATCAGATGATGTCTCAGCAGCAGAGGCGGTCTCAGAACCAACCATCTCAGAATCATAATCAGCCACCTCAGTATCAGAACCAACAGCAGAGGTACGAAGGTGGAAACAGTGGGGGAAACAGAAGGGATCAGTACAAAGCAAGGGGGAAACAGTTCAAGAAGCAGGGGAACAGTTCTTCTAGTTCCAGTGGTTCCAAACAATTTGGTTCAAGACAGAGTTCTGGATCTTCATCCTTGTACTGCAGCAAGTAACGGGGAAGACACTCACCGGATCAGTGTGTGGGAGTTTTCGGAAACTGCAACACCTGTCAGCAACCGGGACACTTTTCTAAGGTGTTCCCTCAGCGTAACAGATATCAAGCTCAGAGTGAAAGTTCATCTCGACCTACAGCTCAGCCTGAGAGGCAGTCTTCTGCAGTGCACTCTTTCCAGCCCCAGCAGCAGAACAGACAGGGAGGTAACCCTACTGCAAACCAGCCTCCGAGACAGCAAGCACGAGTCTTTTCTTTGACAGATGATCATGCTCAGGCAGCACCTGATGATGTTATAGCAGGTAACTGTTCGATTTTCTGTTATTCTGCTCATGTTTTGATAGATACAGGTGCTTCCCATTCCTTTATCTCTGAGAAATTTGTGTTGTTGTATGCTTTGTCTACTGAGTTGTTACCTATTGTAGTAGTTGTTACTTCACCTTTGGGTGGAGGAATTGTTTATGTCAGATTAGTCAGGAACTGTGAACTCTGTTTTGAGGGGAATTTGTTAGAATTCGACTGTATTGTACATGGGCTGTCAGATTTTGACTGTATTGTTGGTATAGATGCTTTAACCAAGTACAGGGAAACAGTCGATTGTTTTCCGAAGGTTGTCAGATTCAGACCTGAAATGGCAGACGAGTGAAAATTCTTTGGTAAGGGTTCTCGATCTAGAATTCCTTTGATTTCAGTGTTATCTATGACTCCTTTGTTAGAGAGAGGTGCAGAGGGATTTTTGGTTTATGCAGTTGATGTACTGAAATCTAGTCCTAAATTGGTTGATATACCAGTGGTTAGAGATTTTGCTGATGTGTTTCGGAAGATGTTCCTGGATTGCCGCCTATTCGAGAGATCAAATTCAGCATTGACTTAGTACCAGGTACTCAACCCATTTCCAAAGCTCCTTATCGTATGTCACCTATTGAACTGAGAAAGTTGAAGGAGCAGCTTGAGGATTTGATTGCCAAGGGATACATCAGACCTAGTGTATCGCCTTGGGGTGCTCCTGTTCTATTTGTTCGTAAGAAGGATGGTTCTATGCAACTCTGTATTGACTACCGTCAACTGAATCAAGCTACAGTCAAGAACAGGTATCCTTTACCCCGAATAGATAACCTTTTTGATCAGCTGTAGGGTTCTTCTGTCTATTGAAGATCGATCTGAGGTCAGGCTATCATCAGCTGAGAGTGCGAGAGGAAGATGTTCCTAAGACCGCATTCAGAACGAGGTATGATCATTTTGAGTTTATAGTCATGCCGTTCGGTTTGACTAACTCTCCAACGGTTTTTATGGGTTTGATGAACCATATCTTTCAGCGCTATCTAGACGAGTTTGACATTATCTTCATCGATGACATTCTCATCTACTCAAATAACCGTACTGACCATGCAGAGCATTTGAGGACCGTCTTGCAGATTTTGCGGGTTGAGCAGTTGTTTGCCAAGTTATCTAAGTGTGAATTTTGGTTGGATCGAGTTGTCTTTCTCGGTCACATTATTTCTGGAGATGGGATTTCTGTCGATCCCAGCAAGATCGAAGCGGTTATGAATTGGCCTAGACCGACATCAGTACCTGAGATCCGAAGCTTTATGGGTTTAGCTGGTTGTTATCGCCGATTCATCGAGGGTTTCTCGTCTATTTCCAAGCCAATTACCCAGCTGACTCTAAAGAATGCGCCTTTTATCTGGGCTGCAGATTGCGAGGCTAGCTTTGTTGATCTGAAGAGGAGACTGACTAGTGCTCCGATTCTTTCTATTCCGAAGGGTACTGGAGGTTTCACAGTCTATTGTGATGCATCTAACCGAGGCTTGGGTTGTGTTCTTATGCAGCATAATCATGTGAAAGCGTATGCATCGAGGCAGCTGAAACCGTGCGAGACTCGTTATCCGGTTCATGATCTTGAACTAGCTGCGATCGTCTTTGCTCTGAAGATCTGGCGTCACTATCTTTATGGTGAGTCTTTCGAGATTTTTTCCGACCATAAGAGCCTTAAGTATTTGTTTTCATAGACAGAGCTGAATATGAGACATAGAAGATGGTTATATCTGTTGAATGATTTCGACTGTGAAATCAAGTATTATCTGGGAAAGTCGAATGCAGTTGCAGATGCATCAAGTTGAAAGCTTTGTTCTTTATATCTTTCTACTATCGGTGTTTCTCAGTTGATCGACGAATGTTTCACTTCTAGTTTGGAGTTTGAAACAGATAGGAAGACTATCAGAATGTTTGCTATTCAAGCCGAGCCGGAGTTGTTGATTGCAATCAAAGAGGCACAGAGGTCTGATCCGAGCGTTCAGGTTTCAGTAGAGAAAGTCAGATCTGGGCATCAGTCTGAATTTCAGGTTAGAGATGACGTCTTGTTTGTGAATAACCGTATTGTTGTGCCTCATATTTCAGAGTTGAGACAGCGTATTCTCCGAGAGGCTCATTGCAGTCGGTTCAGTATTCATCCTGGGGGCCGTAAGATGTATAACGATCTGAAGAATCAGTTTTGGTGGAAGAGAATGAAGAGCGATGTCGCGAGGTTTGTATCTCAGTGTTTGAACTATCAGCAAGTGAAAGCAGAAAGGAAGCGACCAGGTGGTCTATTGCACAGTCTATCTGCTCCTAAATGGAAATGGGATCACATTTCTATGGATTTTGTCACGAAACTACCGCGATCTGTTCGAGGATGCGATGCTATTTGGGTAGTGATCGACCGATTGACGAAGTTTGCTTGTTTTATTTCGTACAGGATGACGTATCATCATGATCAGATGGCTGAGTTGTATGTTAGCAATGCTGTGAGATTGCATGGGGTGCCGAAGTCGATCGTTTCAGACCGAGACCCTAGATTCACTTCACACTTCTGGCACAGTCTGCAAGAGGAACTTGGTACTCGATTGCATCTGAGTACAGTTTATCATCCTCAGACCTATGGACAGTCAGAGCGGACTATCCAGACGTTAGAGGATATGCTGCGAGCGGTAGTGCTAGACTTTGGCACTAGTTGGCAAGATTCCTTGCCTCTTGTCGAGTTTTCTTACAACAATAGCTTCCAAGCGAGTATCGGTATGGCGCCTTTTGAGGCTTTGTACGGTAAGAAGTGCCGATATCCTTTGTTGTGGGACGATTTGTCCGAGTCACCAGATTTGGGACCAGAGATGCTTCGAGATATGGCAGAACAAGTTAAGATCATTCAGGCTAGAATGAAGTTAGCTCAAGATAGACAGGCGAAGTATGCGAATGTCAGACGTAGACCTCTGAGTTTCGAGCAGGGAGACCGTGTATACCTTAAGATTTCTCCTTTCAGAGGTACTGTCAAATTTGGGAAGAGAGGGAAGTTATCTCCGAGATTCATTGGGTCGTACGAGATTCTCGAGAAGATAGTCGATCTTGCCTATAGACTTGCACTTCCTCCGTCTTTATCTGGTATTCACGAAGTTTTTCACGTATCTATGCTGCGGAAGTATCATCCAGATCCTTCTCATATTCTTCAACCTGACGAAGCCGAGTTAGACGAGACTCTGAGCTATTTCGAGCGACCGATTCAGATCCTCGATCGGAAGGAGAAGCAACTCAGAACCAAGTTGATTTCGTTGGTGAAAGTGCAGTGGAGCCGTCACGGAGTCGAGGAAGCGACTTGGGAGACAGAATTCTGAAAGAGTGGGTGCCCGGTGAGCCAACTTGTGGCTAAGGGCTTTGATGACTCTTTGTATAAACAATCTTTTGTTTAATATAATTTACACTTTTATTAATGGCAATGACTTTATCTTTCTTCATATTGTTATATTGTGATATACTATTGTTGTTTTGATAAAGACCTTGAATATACTATAGTGTATGTAAGATGTGGTAGAACATGGAGATGTCTATCATGAAACACATCTTATAGTCACTGTGTATTCTAAACTGTTCCTAGTCGATTGAGCCGTCCGATAATAAGGATAAGGATCGCTCGAGTTTGAGACTAGCATTTGCGATGCAGAGTACCACGTTTCATTGGTAAGGAACATAGAGATGTTCGAAGCATGCAAATGGATATTCATACGATGAATGATCGAACTACCCTATCCGGACTTTCCAAGTGGTTATCACTTATCGAGTGGATAAAGTCCGCGGTTTTGGTTGTACACCATTAGTCCTTATTACTTGAAACATCATTGAGACTATATATGCTAGTATTGTGCTTTGACTCGTTTACCGACTCTATTGGGGTCATCAGGTGTCGGGATTGGGTACAGTTACAACACATATAGGAGTCGATGCTTTGTTGTCAAGGATTCACCACATACTTGCGAGTGTGGATATCCTATGCGATCTGAGGAGATATTAGTGTGACGAGTCTCTGGCCAGAGTACATGATGTGTTTTAAGAAATGGTTTCTTAGTAACACATGCGATGTCACTATTTGATCTTCAAGATGTATTGCATAGTTATCGAATCTCGAACGACTCTCGATTTACCAATGGTTGTTGATTCGATCGGGATATATGGATGAAGGGACCGTACTGTACGCTAACCAAAATCTATTGGTTCTTGCAGGCACTATCAATGATACCTAGGGAATCATGGGGCGATGTTGCTAGGCGCTCTTACCATGATTTGATGGGCAAGTCGGAAATTGTTGTTCCGAGTCACAAGGAGTTGTGAGCCCACAGCTAGCTGTATCCCTGAACCATTGAGGGTCACACAGAGTAATGGATTTTTAATCCCCGTTGAGATAGTTAAATTTAAAGAGTTAAATTTAATGAACAAAGAAGTTGGACTTCTTATTTAAGAGTAGAGGAGTAAGATTTCCTAAAATGACATAGGGATGGGCATTTTTGGAAATCACTGAATTCGGATTCAGAAAAATTTATCTTGACTTTAAAAGGTGCAGAAATGGTTTCTGTGCACATTGGTGAAATCGGTTTATCAATCGGAGTCATGATGAATTTTATATTAATTTCTGAACATGCGGGCTTTGCTTGTCGGGCTTGAACTTATGACTAATGGGCCCTAAGCTGTTAGCGGCCTACATTATAAATAAGTTATTGCAGTACAGAAATTAAAAAACAACAGGTCACAAATTTTCGAAAACCCTAAGTATTTTCTCTAACAGTGGCCGCCCCCCTCCCCTCTGCTCAGGAAAATCCAGCCTGTGAATTTTGAATTACAGTCTAGTTTAACGGATCAAATTCGTTAATTCTCTTCGTAGAAACTTCTGATAGATTTTCTAGTGCAATCTATCAGATGGATTAAATATCCGTTCGTGGACCTGATTGAAGAACAGTTCGTCCATCAGTTTCAGGGATATACAACAAGAGCAGAGCAATCTGTTGGTGTCCATAATCTCGCTTCGAGATTGGAGGTAAAAATTTATAATCACACACACAATTTAATCGTAAAGTTTTGATACCCATTATGGAATCGTTCCATATAAAATTTTTAAACTTCCTCTGCACCGGGTATCAATCCTGATTGATCTGATCGCCGCGTTCCCCAACAAATTCGACATGAGACAGCGTTTTCCTGAGTTATTCGGATGACGTGAGTTCTTCTTACTGTCTTTGGTTCTTTATTCTATCTTATGAGTTGTAATTCTTATTGATTTCGAGGACAAAATCTCTTCTTAGTGGGGGAGAATTGTAACGCCCCGTTTTTATCTTAAATGAGTTTATTTGAGTTAATCGAAGATTACAGAGTTCAAGAGCCGACTTGATTTTGATCAGGGTTTATTTTGCAAAATTTGGATTTTTCAGGGACCAAAATGCAAATAATGGATTTTATATATTATCTACACCTTGTCTTGACCTCTCATTCACTCCATCTCCTTCCCCAAGCTCGCCTCCTCCATTGAAGATGCCCCATTGAGTTTTCTAGCTTCCAGATTTCATTCCGAGCTCGATCCGGCCGTTAGAATTTATTTCTGAAGGCAGATTAATGATCACTGCAGCGAGAGCTCCGTTTTATTGTAAGTTTTTCTATGATCAGATACATTCTAGTTTTTGGATGTTGTTAGAATCGTTTGAGATTCGAGTATGTTGTTCTTGACAGAGTTATGATCGTTTATTATCTGTCGGTTTTGAAATAGAGCGATGTTCGAAATTGTTATGATTTTTGGAAGCCATTTTTGAAATTGAGGTTTTGAGATTTGTTGGAATTGCCTTGTTATTGTTGTATTAGCATTGATTTGGGTTGATATCAATATTGAACTGCTGTCTGCATTTCCGGTTTGTTCAGTTTTAGCCGTTATGCCGCCGGTTTGAGTTTTGGGATTTCGAACCGTTTTTGAGTTGTTGAACTTTGGTTTGTGAGTTTGATCGTTGTTGTTGATCATCTATTGTCTCCGTACAGATTCGTTTGGAGTTTGTCAATCCGGTGTTAACATCATTTGATCGTCAAGAGATTGGACGAAGAACGGTAAAGAGATTTTCCTTGAACCGTAGTTGTTTAGATTGTATAGTCTTTGAAATAATCTTTTGTTGTAGCTTATCCGGAGTTGGAACTGTTGCATTGAAAGGTAAAAGCAGTCATCGTTAGCGGGATAGCATACTCGGGACAGCTGGTTCTCGAGTTTTCCCTTAAAATCACATATTGCATCAATACTTGTTTTAGCATGTGGAACTTGTATTTTGTTGCTTGATTGAGTTCGTTATGTGGCTTATGTTTTATGTTTTGTTATGCATTCATCTTGAGCCAACTTTGATTTCAGCCGGCAGAACGGCCCTTTTTGTTTAGACTTTTGGGGGCTATGTTGTGAGTGGCCTAGGTTGTTGAAGTTCACCTAGTGTCAGCATACTCCTCATAGTCGCACCAAAGTCTAGAGGATTGGGATACGTGGCACCACCTCGATTGAGAGAGTCGGTGAGTTGTTGCGTGATCTCATCCTCGGGATCCCAAAAGCAGAGCAGCACTCCCTTGTTTATCAGAATTGATATCCTGGTTTTAAAGACATGCATATCATTAGCTTTTACTTTAATATGTTGTCTTGATAACATGTTGTTTATATATTGCTTGTTATGTTGCTTTTACTAGGAATGTCTTTCTCACCGGTTTATCCGGCTGTTGCTTTGTTTGTATGTGTATTTGGCAACAGGTGGGGCAGGATCAAGTCAGCGACGACCTGGTTAGCAACAAGAGGGAGAGTTAGTCGTGGGACTCGGTTTAAAAGTCGATTCCAGCATGTCAACCTAGTTATGTTAGAACATGTTTAGTTATCGAACTTCGTCGTTATGTCATTGTTGCATGTTTTCTACTTTTGAGCAGTTGTTGAACTTCAGAATTTCTTGTACTAATTGGAGGAATTGAGTCGTAATGCATGTTTATGTTTTGAAGTATTGAATGGCTTGATTGGAGTTGGTTAGCCTTAATATATGTTCTGTTGTTTTTCTGGGCAGAAACCTTGATTTTTTGAGTGCGCTTGATCGCACGAGTTCATGCAATCGAGCACGGCACTATTCACAGAGAACTAGACTTTTTGAGTGCGCTCGATCGCACGGAGCGCGGCACTATTCATCCGAAAAAAAAATTTCCTTTGCTTTAAATCTTGGTTCTTTTATGCTTAATTATTGTTGATCAATCAGAGAGTAGCTGTTTAGAACCGAGGTCTCACATTTTTACTCATGTGGATCCTAGCTTTGGATCAAGTACCGGATGCCAGAGGCAGTGGCAGAGGATTGGTGGGGACTTACTTGATGTTTGCATCTGTACAGTCATTACCATAATGACACTACTCTGAAGATTCTCCAGTCGTAGTTGGAGAGATTGTCATATAGACCTTCATCAGGGAATGCCTCGAGTGCCTAAGGCATGACAGGTTTTGAGCGTAAGGTCATTAAACTCATGCGGAACATGGTTTTGCCGATATGCATGTATCGATTCTTTTGGTAGACGAACGGGAAACTTCATGTTCAAAAGCATGATTTGGTTATGTAGTAACCCATATTCCATTTTAAGATAATAATATGGTAAACATGATTAAGGTTTGTTAATTAACCAATTCGGGGGCTTAATCGGTGTGAGACCTCGATTCTAAACATCTAATCTTGAATTAGACAAAAATTAAGCAAACAAGATTCAAGACTTAAAGCAAGATTTTTTTTTTTTCAAAAGGGGGTGCGCTCGGGCTGCTAAAAACTGCAGCCCGAGCGCCTCCCAAAACAACAACCAGCTGTTTGGATCGAAGGGGAGTGCGCCCCGGCGGCTAAAAACTGCAGCCCGAACGCCCCCTGCTACAGAACTGGGAAAAAACTGATAAACAAGGAGGCTCGACTTCAACCCTTCCAAAATGAAATCATGCATTACAACGCAACTCAAAACGTTAATACACATGTATACTCCATACATAGTAGTTCTAAAGTTATACAATCTCGAACTAATAGAACATGCTTCCGTCTAGCTTATTCAATACAAAACAAGTTTGAATACGATCTAAGTTTGATTACAAACTCGACTTCTAAAACAACAAGGCCTCACTCTATCAACTCTTCCACCTAGCCATGCAATCTCTGACTCGGTCCTGCCCCACTTGTTGCCAAGTACACATACAAACAAAGACAACAGCCGGATAATCTGGTGAAAATACAATTCCCAGTAAAAGAGACTAGCATATAATATCACATAAATATATCAAAACATGATATAAAATCAAATTCCACATATTCTTCAAGTAATTCATTCAATTGCGGAATTAAAATGATATGCATGACTTTAAAACTTCTGGATTATCCAACTCAAATAATCAAATGGAATTCTTCTTTCTTTCTTTCTGCGGTTTGGGATCCCGAGGTTAAAATATCCAACGATCACACCGAACTCCCCTTTCAAGGTGGACGAGGTATATTTTAATCCTCTAGAGTCTAGGGCATTATAGTGAGTTAATCGATACTTGTAGTAAATCGCCTACCAAGGCCACTCAGCTATAATCTCCAGATCTTCTAATTCAAAATGAATAATCAATCGTCTCAATATGAATGCATATGTAATCTCATGCATTCAAATATAAATTCAATCATAAATTCATATAAGCATATAATTATGCAAGTATGTGATTTCTTCTAGGACACTCGAATGAATCCAGATTCGAGTTAATCGTCCTATTCCATTTCAAAGTCATCTTATACCTTCTCGTCGTTTCAAACTCTTCAATCGGCTCAACTCTTCAGAACTAACAAAAGATGCAACTCTAGAAACTCCAAGGACTCCCAATCAATCTATTAGAAGAAGTCACAGATCAAACTCGATACGATCAAACATCGAAACGATATCCAAAACTCAAACTGACGGCATAACGGCTGTAACTGATCAAACCGGAAACACAGACAGCAGGATATCAATTCAATATACTCATTCTAAACCTCAAACATCATATCCAACACAATACCAACACATCTCAAAAATCAGATTTTCGAAAATAATAAGAAAATTCATATCAAATCTGATCGTCGCTAGATCTTCGAACCGTCTTAGATATACTGTCACATCTATCTAATAATCATCCTCTCCGAATATAAATTAATTCTAACAACATCCAAAAATTCAAACCTCTCAGAATTAAGATAAACTTACATCCAACGGAGCACTCGAAGTTGTGATCGTAGATATCAAGTCAGAATTCAATTCTATCGGACGGATTGAGCTAGAATCGAAATCACAAAAGCTTGGGGAAGCTTTTGGTCGCTTCAATGGAGGAGTGAACGGTTTGGAGGTGATGAAGGGAAGAAGTGGAGACTTAGTCAAAGTCTCTAACTTATAACAAAAACCATTTTTCCATTTTAGCCCCTGAAATTTCCAAAAATTACAAAAAGGTCCCTGATTAATAAAAAGTCGGCTCTCGAATTCTGAAATCACTGAATATTTCAAATAACATCAATTAAGATAAAAACGGGGCGTTAAAATTCTCCCCCTCTTAGAAAATATTTCGTCTTCGAAATCATCAATATCAACTCATAAGAAGATAATTAAGAATTCAAGAACAGAATTAAGAACTCACGTCAGATGAATAAATCAGAAAATCTCTGTCTTATGTCAGATTCTGTCTCCCAAGTCGCTTCTTCGACTCCGTGACGACTCCACTGAACTTTCACCAAAGGTATCAATTTGGTTCTGAGATGTTTCTCCTTTCTGTCAAGGATCTGAATCGGTCTTTCAAAGTAGCTCAGAGTTTCATCAAGTTTGGCTTCGTCAGGCTGAAGAACATGAGAAGGATCGGGATGGTATTTCCTCAACATCGAGACGTGAAATACATCGTGAATTCCAGATAAAGAAGGAGGAAGTGCTAATCGGTAGGCTAGATCGCCTATCTTCTGTAAAACTTCATACAGGCCGATGAATCTCGGTGACAACTTTCCTCTCTTTCCAAATCTAACAGTACCTCTAAACGGAAAAATCTTCAAGAATACACGGTCTCCCTGATCAAAAGATAGAGGTCTGCGATGGATATTCGCATACTTCGCTTGTCGGTCTTGAGCAGTCTTCATTCTCAATCGAATAATCTTCACCTGCTCAGCCATATCACAAATCATATCTGGTCCCAAGTCTGGGGACTCAGACATTTGATCCCAGTACAGAGGAGATCTGCACTTTCTTCCGTACAACGCTTCGAATGGTGCCATACCTATACTCGTCTGAAAGCTGTTGTTGTACGAAAACTCAACGAGAGGCAATGAATCTTGCCAAGTAGTGCCAAAGTCAAGCACCACTTCTCGTAACATATCCTCCAGAGTCTGAATCGTCCTCTCAGACTGCCCGTCCGTCTGAGGATGATACGCTGTACTCAGGTGCAACCTAGTACCAAGAGCCTCTTGCAGGCTGTGCCAGAAGTGAGAAGTAAACCGAGGATCTCGGTCAGAAACAATCGATCTCGGCACACCGTGCAATCTGACAATCTCTCTAACATAAAAGTCGGCCATTTGATCGTGACGATCTATCATCCGATAGGGAATAAAACAAGCAGACTTCGTCAACCTATCAATCACTACCCAAATAGCATCACATCCTCGAACAGATCGGGGTAGCTTCGTGACAAAGTCCATGGAGATATTATTCCACTTCCATTCTGGAATAGATAAACTGTGCAGAAGACCCCCCGGCCTCTTTCTCTCGGCTTTCACCTGCTGACAGTTCAAACAACGAGATACAAACCTCGAAACATCACTCTTAATCTTTTTCCACCAAAACTGACTCTTCAGGTCGTTAAACATCTTCCGGCCTCCTGGATGAACACTGAACCGACTGCAATGTGCCTCTCATAGAATACGCTGTCTCAACTCAGAAATATCAGGCACAACAATACGTTTATTCATAAGTAAAACATCATCTCTGACCTGAAACTCAGACTGGTGTCCAGATCTCACTTTCTCTATTGAATTCTGAATACTCTCATCGGATTTCTGTGCTTCTCTGATCGACACAAACAACTCTGGCTCGGCCTGGATAGCACAAACTCTGATAGGACTCCTATCTGATTCAAACTCCAATCCAGAATTGCAACAGTCTTCAATCAAATGAGACACTCCGATGGTCGAAAGAGATAAGGAACAAAGCTTGCGACTCAAAGCATCGGCAGCTGCATTCGATTTTCCCGGGTAATACTTAATCTCGCAGTCAAAGTCCTTCAATAAATCTAGCCATCTCCTCTGTCTCATATTCAACTCATACTGTGAAAATAAGTACTTAAGACTCTTATGATCAGAAAAGATCTTAAAAAACTCACCGTACAGATAGTGACGCCAGATCTTCAAGGAAAAAACAATAGCAGCGAGTTCAAGATCATGAACTGGATAACAAGTCTCGTCCGGTTTCAACTGCCTCGACGCATATGCTATCACGTGCTTCATCTGCATAAGAATACATCCAAGACCAGAATGAGAAACATCGCAATACACCGTAAAACCTCCAGAACCTGATGGAATAGAAAGTATCGGAGCACTAGTCAATCTCTTCTTCAACTCAATGAAACTGGTCTCACACTCTTCAGTCCAAACAAAAGGTGTGTTTTTCTGAGTCAGCTGGGTAATTGGCTTCGCAATTGAAGAGAGACCCTGGATAAATCTGCGATAGTAACCCGCTAAACCCATAAAACTTCGAATCTCAGGCACAGAAGTCGGCCTACGCTAGTTCATAACTGCCTCGATCTTGCTGGGATCGCCAGAAATCCCATCTCCCGAGATAATGTGACCAAGAAAAATGACTCGGTCTAACCAAAACTCGCACTTCGATAGTTTGGCAAACAACTGTTCAGTTCTCAAAATCTGCAAAACAATCCTCGGATGCTTTGCATGATCAGCACGGCTCTTCGAATAGATCAGGATATCGTCAATAAAAATAATAACAAACTCATCTAGAAAACGGTGAAATATTCGGTTCATCAACCCCATAAAGACTGCTGGGGCGTTAGTCAAACCGAATGGCATGACAAGAAATTCAAAGTGGCCATACCTCGTTCGAAATGCAGTCTTAGGAACATCCTCCTCTCGAACTCTCAGTTGATGATACCCAGATCTCAAATCTATCTTTGAATAAATACACGAACCCTGCAGTTGATCAAAAAGATCATCTATACGAGGTAAAGGATACCTGTTCTTAGCTGTTGCCTGGTTCAGTTGGTGGTAGTCAATACAAAGACGCATAGAGCCATCTTTCTTTCTAACAAACAGAACAGGAGCACCCCAAGGCGATACAATAGGTCGAATGTATCCCTTGGCAATCAATTCTTCCAACTGCTCCTTCAATTCTTTCAATTCAATCAGAGCCATTCTATACGAAGCTTTAGAAATCGGCTGAGTACCTAACGTCAATTCGATGCTAAATTCAATCTCACAAATAGGCGGTAATCCCGAAATCTCATCCGAGAACACATCAGGAAACTCTCTAACCACTGGTATATCAATCAACTCAGGGCTAGACTTCAAAACATCGACCGCATAAATCAAAAATCCATTGTCTCCTTTCTACAACAATCTAGTCATAGAAAATACAGAAATCAAAGGAATTTTAGAACGAGAACCCTTACCAAAGAATCTCCACTCATCTGACATCTCTGGTCTGAAACGGACTATCTTTTGAAAACAATATACTGTAGCCCTGTACTTAGTCAAACATCTATGCCAACTATGCAGTCAAAGTCAGACAAACCAAGTACAATACAGTCGATCTCGATCAAATTTCCTTCAAAACTCAATCCACAATTTCTAACGAAATTCCTCGCAACAATTCCTCCACCCAAAGGTGAAGTAACAAAACTACAGCAGGTAATGGCTCAAAAGGCAAGGCATGCATCAACACAAATTTCTCAGATATGAAAGAGTGAGAAGCACCTGTATCTATCAAAATATTAGCACGATAATCAAAGATCTAACAATTACCTGCAATCACATCATCAGGTGCAGCCTGAGCCTGATCCTCATTCAGAGCATACACTCTCGCCTGCTGCCTAGGAGGTTGGTTCAAATTCTGGTTGCCTCCTTGACGATTCTGTTGTTGAGGTTGGAAAGAGTGAACTGCATTCAATTGTCTCTAAGGCTGAGATGACTGTCAAGAAGCATTTCCACTCTGTGCTTGCTCAAAGCCCCGCTAAGGACAAAGTCTAGCATAATGCCCTGTCTGCTGACAAATATAGCAATTCCCAAATATTCCCCTACACTAGTCACTGGAGTGACGACCTCCACACTTGCTACAAGAAGTACCAGAGGAACTTGAACCTTGACTGTAACTGTTCTGTTTTGAGCCACCATAACTTGAAGAACTGCTTCCCTAGTTCTTAAACTGTTTCCCCTTGGGACGAAATTAATTCTTCTTATTACCTCCACTGCTACCACCTTCAGTCCTCGGTGGTTGATTCTGGTATTGGAACGGTTGGGCCTGAAACTGCCTTTGTTGTTGCTGAGGTGCAAACTGATTCCCTCTCTGTCTCATCAGTCTAGCCTCCGCACCCTTGGCATGATCCATAGCATCTGCAAAGTTATTGGGCCTCCCGGTATTGACCAAAGTAAAGATATCAGGGTTCAAACCGTCAATGAAGTGGTCAGCTTTCGCTTCCTCAATGTCAGAAATGTGTGGAGCAAACCTCAATAGACTGTCGAATTTGGTAACATATTCTTCGATACTCAAATTGCCTTGCTTCAAATTTGCGAATTCGGCATTCTTATCCTTTCGGTAAGAAACTGGGAAGAATCGTTTATAAAACTCAGTCTTGAATAGAATCCAGTTTATAAGAGTACCTCTGTTCTCCATGGATTTCTTAGTTGAGGTCCACCATTTCTTAGCCACTTCGTGTAGCTGATGAATAACCAATATAATTCGCCAGTCATTGGAATAGTCGAGAGAATCAAAGAGCTGATCTATATCATCCAGCCAGCCCTCGCAATCCACGGGATTCTCCGTACCTTTCAAGATCGGTGGTCGGAAAGATTGAAACCTCTTCAGTAAGGTTTCCATAGGGGTAGCCGTGGCATCCATCTGATTCTCAACCGTATCGCCCTGGTCATTAGGAGGAGTCATTACAGGTGGAGTATTCATGTTCAATCTTCTTCGAGTACCCATCTAAAATCAAAGGGATTAGAACACATATATCTCAATCTCAAAATTCCAGTGTCCCACAACCTCTGATCTTCTTACTCAAGCCAAAAGACGGAACTCGGATTCAATGAATGATTATAGTTCATATCTCAATCAATTCATGCTTTATAAATTAAATCACATAATCATGTAATTCAAATAATTCTCAATCAATAAAGCATGCTTGCATCGTATTTAATAAATCAATTAAATAACTCAAACACATGCAAGGAGTCAAAACAAGCGGACTCGATCTACCCCGCTCTCTTCTAAATTCAGTCCAAGATCTTAATTCTCTGATACCACTTAATGTGAGACCTCGATTCTAAACATCTAATCTTGAATTAGACAACAATTAAGCAAACAAGATTCAAGACTAAAAGCAAGATTTTTTTTTTCAAAAGGGGGTGCGCTCGGGCGGCTAAAAACTGCAGCCCGATCGCCTCCCAAAACAGCAACCTGCTGTTTGGCTCGAACGGGGGTGCGCCCGGGCGGCTAAAAACTGCAGCCCGAGCGCCCCCTGCTGCAGAACTGGGAAACATCAGATAAACAAGGAGGCTCGACTTCAACCCTTCCAAAACAAAATCATGCATTACAATGCAACTCAAAACGTTAATACACATGTATACTCCATACATAGTAGTTCTAAAGTTATACAATCTCGAACTAATAGAACATGCTTCCGTCTAGCTTATTCAATACAAAACAAGTTCGAATACGATCTAAGTTCGATTACAAACTCGACTTCTAAAACAACAAGGCCTCACTCTATCAACTCTTCCACCTAGCCATGCAATCTCTGACTCGGTCTTGCCCCACTTGTTGCCAAGTACACATACAAACAAAGACAACAGCCAGATAATCCGGTGAGAATACAATTTCCAGTAAAAGAGACTAGTATATAATATCACATAAATATATCAAAACATGATATAAAATCAAATTCCACATATTCCTCAAGTAATTCATTCAATTGCGGAATTAAAATGATATGCATGACTTTAAAACTTCTGGATTATCCAACTCAGATAATCAAATGAAATTCTTCTTTTTTTCTTTCTGCGGTTTGGGATCCCAAGGTTAAAATATCCAACGATCACACCGAACTCCCCTTTTGAGGTGGACGAGGTATATTTTAATCCTCTAGACTCTAGGGCATTATAGTGAGTTAATCGACACTTGTAGTAAATCGCCTACCAAGGCCACTCAGCTATAATCTCCAGATCGTCTAATTCAAAATGAATAATCAATCGTCTCAATATGAATGCATATGTAATCTCATGCATTCAAATATAAATTCAATCATAAATTCATATAAGCATATAAATATGCAAGTATGTGATTTCTTCTAGGACACTCGAATGAATCCGGATTCGAGTTAATCGTCCTATTCCATTTCAAAGTCATCTTATACCTTCTCGTCGTTTCAAACTCTTCAATCGGCTCAACTCTTCCAAACTAACAAAAACTGCAACTCTAGCAACTCCAAGGACTCCCAATCAATCTATTAGAAGAAGTCACAGATCAAAATCAACATCAAAACTCAATCAAACTCGATACGATCAAACATCGAAACGATATCCAAAACTCAAACTGACGGCATAACGGCTGTAACTGATCAAACCGGAAACACAGACATCAGGATATCAATTCAATATACTCAGTCTAAACCTCAAACATCATATCCAACACAATTCCAACACATCTCAAAAATTAGATTTTCGAAAATAATAAGAAAATTCATATCAAATCTGATCGTCGCTAGATCTTCGAACCGTCTTAGATATACTGTCACAGCTATCTAATAATCATCCTCTCCGAATATAAATTAATTCTAACAACATCCAAAAATTCAAACCTCTCAGAATTAAGATAAACTTACATCCAACGGAGCACTCGAATCTGTGATCGTAGATATCAAGTCAGAATTCAATTCTATCGGACGAATTGAGCTAGAATCGAAATCACAAAAGCTTGGGGAAGCTTTTGGTCGCTTCAATGGAGGAGTGAACGGTTTGGAGGTGATGAAGGGAAGAAGTGGAGACTTAGTCAAAGTCTCTAACTTATAACAAAAACCATTTTTTCATTTTAGTTCCTGAAATTTCCGAAAATTGCAAAAAGGTCCCTGATTAATAAAAGTCGGCTCTCGAATTCTGAAATCACTGAATATTTCAAATAACATCAATTAAGATAAAAACGGGGCGTTACAATCGGACTTCAGAATCAAGAATTGGATTTTAATTTTCTGAGCCAGTTCGGACGATCCGAAAAGGACTTCGGACGGCCCGAAATCAGCACATCGGGGGCTCCGAAGGTGAGCTTGTTGACTTCGGAGTTAAGGCAAGTTTGGACGATCCGAAGTAGGATCGGACGGCCCGAACTTCACCTATGCCAAGTAGGCAGGATTACTCAGCCATGGTAAAACGTCCTAGAACTTCTATTGGATTTTAATTTTTTTTTTAAACTCTCTAACGATAAAATATAAAATAATAAATATAAATATATATATATATATATGCCCATACATATATATATCATACTTAAAAATAACTTTACTTAATTTAAAATACAAATACACAAAAGATACAATAAAAGTACATGCATGCAATTAAATTAATTACTAAATAATAATTTATAAGAATGCCATAATAAAATTTTTAAATAATATTTCTTTCACAAAAATTCATGAAAACTTAGAAAATAAATACTTAAATCTAAAAATCCATACATATACTGAAAATCTATAATAATAAATCATATGCGGAAATAAATGTTCTAGTCTCAACATAAAATTCATCTTAGAGCAATGGTCACGGGTTCTAGCCGCCTGGAAACTCATACACCCTCGCCGCCAGTCGGGAACACATTATCCTTATTGACATTTTGCTCACCTGCACCATTTAAATCTAGTGAGCCTAGAGGTTAAGCACGTTCTATCCTTACATAACAAAATGAAACCACACACAAGCACACATCATATAAAATACGTGGATAATAATTATACGTGCATGATCTTAAAATTATATGCATATAAACATAAATAAATAACCATACTGCTAAATCATCATGCTATAACATAATTCATTATACTTTATAAATCTCATAAAATAACTTATCATGATTTTTTAGTTCTCAACAGGTCGTATCCATGTCGGTGACATCATATTAAGCGATTGATCAATCTATAAACCAACGTACGCAGCGGTGGGGTTTCCACCTCTGTGCTGCCACTTCACCAGCCCTTTCAGCTGGATCCATAAGCTCATCATACTTATACATCATTAGGAAGGTCACCGGGCCCATGTATCCCGGCCTCCAACCACATCAATTTCCACCTTCACTTCAACTTCCATAAAAATATTTTTCATAACATGCTCTTAAACTTATCATGAAAATTGTTAATGATGCATGAACTTAAAATTCTCATTTATTTCTTTATTTTCATGAAAATTTATCCGTAAATATATATTTAATTTATTTTCTTAAAAATCATACTTATATATCTAATAAACTGACCTGGCCCATTAAGCTTCATGGGCCCCCAGAATCATGAGAAACTAATGGGCTCACTTAAAAACGTAATTTAAGTCCATTAACTAATTAACTTAAAATTAAATTAATAAAATTATTATTATTTAACCATTAATTATAAACTAGACCGATAAAATTATTAAACCCGACTCAACTTGGCCCAATAATTCTCATGGATCACACGACTCATGAAAAATTAGTGGGCTCACTTCAATAATTATTAAAGCCCATAAATTAGTTCAATTAATTAATTAACAAGCCCAACTCATTTATTAACTACTTAGACTCTTAATTAATTAAAATAAAATACCCAAGCCCAAATAATAAAAATCTAGACTCGGACTAAAATTATTTGACCCATGATTTTAGACCCGAACCGGACCCGGATCCAAGGACCCAAGCCCGACCCAAGAACACCCCAAAGCCACGGCCCACTTACCCAATACCCAACGTGACCTGCACAAAAATTGTGCAGGTCATGACCGTGTAGCAGCAGGCTTTGAGGCCTACTGCCGGTCAGCTCCGGCCCCCGAATGGCCGGAGCTCCACCACCAGACGAGCCCACGTCTGGGCGGTTCCAACGAACCAAACCTCGCCTTGAACCGATCCCTACACCGCCCTAGCGACACACAATTCGGGAATCCCGAACGAAAACTGCCGACTTGTGAAGCAAACAAAAGTAGAAGGCTTCGGCCTTCATCCTCTTAGCCCCTAGCGACCGAACCGACATGAACTCTAGACCTATAGTGACCCTAGTACAACCCCTAACCAAGGTGCAGTAGGTTCGAACCAGACATGGCAAGAAACAACCCACACCGAGCATCCCGAACCCCTTCTCCCCATTGACCTACTGCTTGAATGCCCAACCTCTTCTCCTGCCTTCTCCAAGGTCGAGCCACCCTCTAGACCAGCCCCTAAGGACCCTAAATCGAACCCTTAGCCCTCAGTCCATCCCTGGTCCGACCATGAACCAGAACGAAGACCCAAACGCATCATCACCATGCGTTTCCCTTGTACGCACCCCACGCCCAGTAGCTTACCCGGCCACATATGGGTCTGAACCACCTTGCTAAATCAACCCTAAGGACCTCGACTCAGACCCCTGACAGCGGAGCAGTAGACCCGAACAACCATGGGTGGACATGATGCCAAAACAAAACGGGTCACATACTCAAAACCGTGAATCATGCATGAACTATGATAAAACTCATTCAAATCTGAAGAACACATGCATTCACCAATCATTCATGTTAAAATCAGTGTATGTGATCTAAATGATGTTCAAGAATTGAAATCAAACGTGCCTCGATGATTGCTTGATCCAAAAATTGATAATAACACGTATCGGCGCACCGGGACGATCGAAACGTCGAATCTCCAAACTTTTCTTCAAACTTACGTGAAAGTGTGTGGTGAGTGAGAATGGAGGCTGAAGGTTTCTGTTGGAGGTGGCTTAGGGGTGAATTTACGTAGGGTAATGGGTAGGAGGATTAGGATAGAAGATCTTAGGATAATATTTTGGGTATTCTAGGTTAAATATTTAAATAAATACTCTAAACATATAGAATTTTAAAACTCTTAAATACAATATAAATCTGATTATTAAACCTTAAATCCCGAAATTATAATAAATGGGATTTTTAAAGCTTAATAAAAGTCATTAAAATGACTTATTTTGGGTAAAAACGGACCTATAAATATACGTATATATAAATACCATAATTTTCATCAAATTATACCTTAAAATAATATTTTAAGGCTCCTAAAAATCTCATAAAATATTTTGGATGAAAAAAAACATCTCGTCCGTCCACGGTCTCGCCTACGCGATCATAAAATAAACTTTCTCAAAAAAATTCATAAATCATATCATACCGATTTAAATGCCGAAAAAATATTTAAAACATGTCAATAAATTACATAATTCACATAATAACTCATAAAACAATTTAACACATTTTAACTTTACTTTTAAAATTATTAAAATCCCCTAGTTATGCATGCGAATTTACGTGACGAATTTTTGGGCGTTACAATTCTCTCCCCCTTAAATGGAATTTCATCCTCGAAATTGAAACGAACTCTAGGCAAGAACAAGTTTCCTCGTGTAGTTCCGAATCAAGCACTCCAAATGTGACAAATTTAATGCGTTAAATATAATTACCCGTGATGCGCAAAGTATCCGGTACTGCTTCCTCCGCCTGCATCACATAGACTCGTCCCGCAGCATTCTTCTTGGGACAGTGCAGCATAATGTGTCCCAGTTCCTTGCAATGGTAGCACATGCCTGATCCCTTCATGCATGGCCCTGGATGGGGCTTCTGGCATTTCTGGCAGAGAGGTAGTGTTTCTGCACGAGGAACGATAGCTCCTTGCTGTCTCAGTGGATTTGGGCCCTTCGATGGCCCAGTGGCCTGCTTCTTTGCATCCTGCTGTGGATACGACTCGTGGTACGATGGTTGGAATTGCCTCTTCCTCTGCTGCTCCATCAAGATCTCTTTCCTACCTTCCTTGGATCGTAGTTCCCTACTCACCGCTGCCTCATAAGTGGTGACGTCCATCATGCTTACATCATGCTTGATGTATGCCCTAAGTCCATCGACGAACTGTCTCATCTTCTCCTGCGCACTATCAGCAATCAGGGGCACAAAATGACACCTCCTCTCGAACTGCTTGATATACTCAACCACCGTCTTGTCTCCCTGCCGGAGACTCATGAACTCCCGAATCATTTGGCTGCGCACATCCTCAGTAAAATATTTGGCGAAGAACATGCGCCCTCCCACCAAAGGGCTGCATCGTCTTTTATCATGTACACCGCGCACTTTACTTTATCGGCATTAGTGAGTCCCATATAAGCAAATATGGTCTCCAAGGAACGGATCCACCCCTTAGTCACGAGTGCATCAGTGGCACTAGAAAACTCCTTCGGTCCCTTCTTTTGGAACCGTTCCTCAACGTCTTCGTTGTGTGAAAGTCGGGGTCGTGCTGCCTGTTGCTCCAGCAATGCAATGATTCCTGTCATCATATTAGCATTAGCCTGCTCCAGTGCTGTGAGCGGGTTCTGCGGAGGTGGAGGATTCCCGCGTCGGTTCATCTGTCTAGGAGGCATACTGCACCACCACATATTTCCCCACGTAAATCGCAATGCATAGCTAATATTTTTGACTTTAAGACTGTCGTAACTCTAAATTCTCATTTTCACAAATCATTAAAAACATAATTCTTGTGTCCCGTGCATAAATCATAATTTAAAACACTTAAAACTTACAGACTGCAGTGCGGTTTCTAAGCTCCGAGCAGCAAGCTAGTCACCCTCCAAGGACCATGGCTTTGATACCAAATGAAACGTCCTAGAACTTCTACTGGATTTTTTTTTTAAAACTCTCTAACGATAAAATATAAAATAATAAATATAAATATATATATATGCCCATACATATATATATCATACTTAAAAATAACTTTACTTAATTTAAAATACAAATACACAAAAGATACAATAAAAGTACACGCATGCAATTAAATTAATTACTAAATAATAATTTATAAGAATGCCATAATAAAATTTCTAAATAATATTTCTTTCACAAAAATTCATGAAAACTTAGAAAATAAATACTTAAATCTAAAAATCCATGCATATACTGAAAATCTATAATAATAAATCATATGCGGAAATAAATGTTCTAGTCTCAACATAAAATTCATCTTAGAGCAATGGTCACGGGTTCTAGCCGCCTGGAAACTCATACGCCCTTGTCGCCAGTCGGGAACACATTATCCTTATTGACATTTTGCTCACCAGCACCATTTAAATCTAGTGAGCCTAGAGGCTCAACACGTTCTATCCTTACATAACAAAATAAAACCACACACAAGCATACCTCATATAAAATACGTGGATAATAATTATACGTGCATGATCTTAAAATTATATGCATATAAACATAAATAAATAACCATACTGCTAAATCATCATGCTATAACATAATTCATCATACTTTATAAATCTCATAAAATAACTTATCATGATTTCTTAGTTCTCAACAGGTCGTATCCATGTCGGTGGCATCATACTAAGCGATTGATCAATCTATAAACCAACGTACGCGGCGGTGGGGTTTCCACCTCTGTGCTGCCACTTCACCAGCTTTCTCAGCTGGATTCATAAGCTCATCATACTTATACATCATAAGGAAGGTCACCGGGCCCAGGTATCCCTGCCTCCAACCACATCAATTTCCACCTTCACTTCAACTTCCATAAAAATATTTTTCATAACATGCTCTTAAACTTATCATGAAAATTGTTAATGATACATGAACTTAAAATTTTCATTTATTTCTTTATTTTCATGAAAATTTGTCCGTAAATATATATTTAATTTATTTTCTTAAAAATCATACTTATATATCTAATAAAAATGCATGCATGAATTAAATATATATTTACAGACATTTATTTTTCCAAGAACTTGTTCGAACTGCTGACCACTAGACTTAAACTCAAAAATTCCTAGAGTGACTCAAAACCCAAAAGCCCAACCTGACCTGGCCCATTAAGCTTCACGGGCCCCCAGAACCATGAGAAACTAATGGGCTCACTTAAAAACGTAATTTAAGTCCATTAACTAATTAACTTAAAATTAAATTAATAAAATTATTATTATTTAACCATTAATTATAAACTAGACCGATAAAATTATTAAACCCGACTCAACTTGGCCCAATAATTCTTATGGATCACACGACCCATGAAAAATTAGTGGGTTCACTTCAATAATTATTAAAGCCCATAAATTAGTTCAATTAATTAATTAACAAGCCCAACTCATTTATTAACTACTTAGACTCTTAATTAATTAAAATAAAATATCCAAGCTCAAATAATAAAAATCTAGACTCGGACTAAAATTATTTGACCCATGATTTTAGACCCGAACCGGACCCGGATCCAAGGACCCAAGCCCGGCCCAAGAACACCCCAAAGCCACGGCCCACTTACCCAATACCCAACGTGACCTACACAAAAATTGTGCAGTTCACGGCCGTGTAGCAGCAGGCTTTGAGGCCTGCTGCCGGCCAGCACCGGCCGCCGAATGGCCGGAGCCCCACCGCAAAGACGTAGCCAACTTTTGGGCGGTTCCAACGAACCAAGCCTTGCCTTGAACCGATCCCTACACCGCCCTAGCGACACACGATTCGGGAATCCCGAAAACTGCCGACTTGTGAAGCAAACAAAAGTAGAAGGCTTCGGCCTTCATCCTCTTAGCCCCTAGCGACCGAACCGACATGAACTCTAGACCTATAGTGACCCTAGTATAACCCCTAACCATGGTGCAGCAGGTTCGAACCAGACATGGCAAGAAACAACCCACACCGAGCATCCCGAACCCCTTCTCCCCATGGACCTACTGCTTGAACGCCCAACCTCTTCTCCTGCCTTCTCCAAGACCGAGCCACCCTCTAGACCAGCCCCTAAGGACCCTAACTCGAACCCTTAGCCCTCAGTCCATCCCTGGTCCGACCATGAACCAGAACGAAGACCCAAACGCATCATCACCATGCGTCTCCCTTGTACGCCCCCCACGCCCAGTAGCTTACCCGGCCACATATGGGTCTGAACCACCTTGCTAAATCAACCCTAAGGACCTCGACTCAGACCCCTAACAGCGGAGCAGCAGACCTGAACAACCATGGGTGGACATGATGCCAAAACAAAACGGGTCACATACTCAAAACCGTGAATCATGCATGAACTATGATAAAACTCATTCAAATCTGAAGAACACATGCATTCACCAATCATTCATGTTAAAATCAGTGTATATGATCTAAATAGTGTTCAAGAAAGGAGATCAAACGTGCCTCGATGATTGCTTGATCCAAAAATTGATAATAACACGTATCGGCGCACCGGAACGATCGAGACGTCGAATCTCCAAAATTTTCTTCAAACTTACGTGAAAGTGTGTGGTGAGTGAGAATGGAGGCTGAAGGTTTCTGTTGGAGGCGGCTTAGGGGTGAATTTACGTAGGGTAATGGGTAGGAGGATTAGGAAAGAAGATCTTAGGATAATATTTTGGGTATTCTAGGTTAAATATTTAAATAAATACTCTAAACATATAGAATTTTAAAACTCTTAAATACAATATAAATCTGATTTTTAAACCTTAAATCCCGAAATTATATTAAATGGGATTATTAAAGCTTAATAAAAGTCATTAAAATGACTTATTTTGGGTAAAAACGGACCTATAAATATACGTATATATAAATACCATAATTTTCATCAAATTATACCTTAAAATAATATTTTAAGGCTCCTAAAAATCTCATAAAATATTTTGGGTGAAAACAAACATCTCGTCCATTTACTGTCTCGCCTACGCGATCATAAAATAAACTTTCTCAAATAAATTCATAAATCATATCATACCGATTTAAATGCTGAAACAATATTTAAAACATGTCAATAAATCACATAATTCACATAATAACTCATAAAACAATTTAACACATTTTCACTTTATTTTTAAAATTATTAAAATTCCCTAGTTATGCATGCGAATTTACGTGACGAATTTCTGGGTGTTACACATGGTTTTTGACAAGTGTCGAATTTAGGACACTTCTGACGACCCAAAGTGGTGATCGGACGGTCCGAACTCGACGTGTCTCGCATGCAGGCAGTGAGTTGGATCGGATGATCCGAACCCCAGTTCGGAGGGCCCGAACTCGTCCGAAAATTTTCCTATAAATAGGGCTCTTCGGAGTTATAATTTGAATACGAATTTCCGAGTTTTCTTCATCAGTTATATAGTGTGAGTTATACACTTGAGGGCCCTATTGGTTATAATAAAGGTTCTGGAATAACCAAGGAGTGGTTATAGTCATCCGGGACTAGCGACTTCAAAGGGCTATCGACGGACGAAGGTATGGTCCGGGAATCTATTTAAGTTTTGGGAGTACTTATTAGCTTAGTTAAGGCTTATAGAACTTGTGTAGTGATACGATGAACTTCTAAATATAGGCTTGGAACCTAGGATCCTAATATACTTGAACTAGCTTAGAGGTACGTACACATTGACTGAGATTGCCAGCGAGTATACATATTTATATGTTGCATTTATTTGGAATTATTATATGGCATGATATATGATTTACCACTTTCTATATTCATATGTCATGTGCATATACACGTTGATCCTATACCTTGATATACCTGATTATAGAGCCGCTCAGCTCTATACTCGACAGTCTGTCTCTGAGAGTACCACGATGGCGGGGACATTTATGTCTGACTACTCTGGTGTACTTGACGAGTGTGGTTGCACCCAGAGGTTGATCCGTGCGGTGGCAGCACTCATGTGGCGCCGGTACTGAGCATGACTTTTCAAATGACCCTTTACCATTCATCATGTTGCATGCACTATATACATATGTTTACTCATGTTTATGTACTGGGCGTTAGCGCTCAAGTCCTAGTTATTATCTTGGACACCCTATTCCATGGGGCAGGTCGCAGGATGGATGAAGCTGGTAGTTCAAGGCAGGATTAGGGAGCAGGAGCCTTGAGGAGTTTATTATACAGCAGGATTCGATATAGCTGTATAATGTTTACTTTTAAGTTTTTTGATATGGTTGTATCACTACAGTATTAAGCCTGATTATATTGTACTAAAGCTGATATGTATTTATGGATTATGTTTCCGCACGTTTTACTCTGTTAAGTATTTTTTTGTATTAAGTTTAATGCATGCTATTAGTTGCCAGTTAGTAGGTGATTCCATGCAGGGTCACTAAAATTTTGGTATCAGAGCATGCATAGATTTTGAGAATTAGTACTTGGGATTTAGTTTAGTCTTGAGTAATTCTTGCACATTTGGGATTTTAATGTGCAATTATTTTCAGGATATGGCTGACGAGAGTCACGGTAGTGTTGGCCAGGGAGGTGGTCATCATCGTCATCATCGCCATCGTGATGATCAGTATCGTCCTCATGAGGGTAGACATCGCTACACTATTAATAAGTTCATGCAAGTAGGACCAAAACCCTTGGTGGGAGGCGAGAATCCTGAACAAGCAAGAAGTTGGATGTCCAAACTCGAGAGTGCTTTTCGAGCTTTCGATTGGACTGAGGAGCAGAAATTGGAAGTTCTAGAATTCGTTCTAGAGGATCGAGCACGATTTTGGTAGGATGCCAAGGCTTCTCAGGCACGTACTGAGAGAGGACATGTGACTTGGGGAGATTTCTGTCAGCAGTTTCAGAAACTGTATTTTCCTCCAGCTGTTCGCCAGGCACGATCGATGGAGTTGTTTACTCTGAGGCAAGGATCAATGACTATTGGTCAATATCAGCAACGATTTCTTGATCTGCTACCTTTCAGTCCTCATATCAGTGACAGTGATGCGTCCAAGTATGATATATTTCTACAAGGCTTGAATCCAGATATCTACTCACAAGTTGATGTCTGTGATGATCCGACATCTTATGAGACTTTGGTGAACCGTTGTCGTCTTGTGGAGACCAGCAACAGGCGGGCACAGTTGATAATGCCAGGACAGCCTAGTGGATCTTTTGAGCCTAGAGCTCAATCTGTTGTGCAATCTGGACCTATGTCTTCTTCTACTCCTACTACTTCGTATGGTTCTCGTGGTTCACGAGGTACATTCCGTTTTGGGAAGAAGAAGAAGGAAGAATTTTGCAGCCACTATGGACGGAAATATCCTGCAGCTTCATGTCGGAAGGCTACTAGTGCTTGTTATATTTGTGGTGAGCAGGGACATCTGCGAAGAGATTGTCCTCAGCGTATGGGTTCTGCTAGTGAATCGGGATTACAGGTTGGATCTCAGGCTTCTACTTTTTCACGTCAGCAGCCAGCAACACAAAGTTCTTCTGGGAACCGTCCACACTCAGAGGGGCAGGTGTTTTCTCTGTCTCAAGACCAGGCTACTGAGGGAAGCGATCGCATGTTGGCAGGTACCTTTTTGTTATGTGGTATTCCTGCACTTGTTTTAATTGATACTGGAGCATCGCATTCCTTTATTTCTAGCCATTTTGTTAAGAGACATAGATTACCTTATGTATCATTAGATATGGATTTAGTTGTATCTACACCGCTGGAGCAGGAGGTAGTGACTAAGCGTCTAGTGATGGGTTGCCTTCTAGAGTTTGAGGGTCACGTGTTGTCTGCTAATCTGATGATTCTAGCGATGACATATTTTGATTGTATTTTGGGAATAGATAATGCTGACTTTGTATCACGCTACTGTGGATTGTTATCAGCATCTGGTACAGTTTCATCCGGATGAGGGTGATAGCTGGTACTTTTATGGAGAGGGTGCGCGACCTCCGATGCCACTTGTTTCGGCTTTGAAGGCATGTCATGTCTTAGAGTCAGGTGGGGAGGGCTACCTCATCTATGCAATTGATATGTCCACGAGTAGTTCGGGTATCGATCAGTTACCGGTTGTCAGCGAGTTTCCTGATGTATTCCCTGATGAGATTCCTGGTTTTCCTCCGGTTCGAGAGGTTGAATTTGGTATTGATCTAGTACCAGGAACTACGCCTATATCCCGAGCACCTTATCGTCTGGAATCGTCAGAGATGAGGGAATTGAAACAGCAGTTGCAGGATCTGCTTGATAAGGGATATATTCGTCCGAGTGTTTCTCGGTGGGGAGCACCTGTTTTGTTCGTCAAGAAGAAGGATTGATCGATGCGATTATGTATTGACTACAGGAAGTTGAATCGTGTCACCATCAAGAATAAGTATCCTTTGCCGCGGATTGATGATCTGTTCGATCAATTACAGGGTACTTCTGTTTACTCGAAGATAGATCTGAGATCTGGATACCACCAGATACGGGTACGAGACTCAGATATTTCTACGACTGCTTTCAGGACCAGATACGGGCATTATGAATTTTTGGTGATGCCATTCGGTTTGACGAATGCACCAGCAGTCTTTATGAATCTGATGAATCAGGTATTTCGAGAATATCTGGATAGATTTGTCATCGTCTTCATTGATGATATTCTTGTCTATTCTCATGACAAGGATGCGCATGCACAACATCTGAGGATTGTTTTACAGACGTTACGAGATAAGCAGCTGTATGCGAAATTAAGTAAGTGCGAATTCTGGCTTGATTGGGTAGTGTTTCTCGGTCATGTAATTTCTAGTGAAGGGATATCTGTTGATCCAAGTAAGATAGAGGCATTGCTGAATTGGTCTCGTCCGACGACGGTTGCTGAGATTCGAAGTTTCTTGGGTCTAGTGGGTTATTACCGTCGGTTCATCAAGAATTTTGCACAATTGGACAGGCCTTTGACACAGCTTACACGGAAAGATGTTGCCTTCATATGGTCTTCGGATTATGAGGAGTCATTTCACGAGCTGCGTAGACGTCTTACTATTGCACCTGTGTTAGCTCTACCTTCTGGATCAGGAGGTTATGTTGTCTATACTGATGCCTCTGGTCAGGGGTTAGGATGTGTTCTTACACAGAATGGACATGTTATTGTCTATGCTACAGTTTAAGACGCATGAGAATAATTATCCAGTACATGATCTCGAGTTAGCCGCCATTGTATTTGCACTCAAGATTTGGAGGCATTATCTTTATGGCGAGAAATTTGAGATATTCACGGATCACAAGAGTTTGAATTATTTATTCACTCAGGCGGAGTTGAATATGCGACAGAGAAGCTGGATGGATCTTCTGAAGGATTATGATTGTGAAATCAAATATCATCCATGTTCTGCTAATCTTACTGCTGATGCCTTGAGTCGGCAGGTGAGACTGTCTGCACTTCAGACTAATGAAATATCTCATATGATACAAGAGTGCTGTTCATTGAGTTTTACGCTCAAGCACAGGAAAGGAAGAAATGGGATTCGATTGTATACTATTCTATCTGAGCCAACATTGTATTATCGGATCAGAGATGCTCAGATATCTGATGTTAAGACTCAGCGTTTGGCACGTCTAGCCAATGGGGTTAATACATCTGGATTCCATTTTCAGGCAGATGGATTATTGTGCTTATCTAATCGAGTGGTTGTACCTGATGTTGCGAAACTCAGGAACTATATTCTTTCTTAAGCTCACAGGAGTCGATTATCAGTTCATCCTGGAAGCATAAAAATGTATAAGGACTTGCGAACTAGATTCTGGTGGAAAGGGATGAAGAGGAGTGTGTATCAATTTGTTTCGAGATGTTTGGTTTGTCAATAGGTCAAGGCTGAACACCGACGACCAGGTGGATTACTGCAGAATCTTGAGATTCCCGAATGGAAGTAGGAGCACGTGACTATGGATTTTTTCACTCACTTGCCTATGAATTCACGTCAGTGTGATGCTATTTGGGTCTTTGTTGACCGTTTGACGAAATCAGCACACTTTATTCCTTACAACCGGGAGTATTCTTATGATTGCATGGCACACTTATATGTCCAGGAGATAGTGAGATTACATGGGATTCCAGTGAGTATAGTTAGTGATAGAGACCCACGATTTACCTCACGTTTTTGGGGTAGTTTTCAGCAGGCTTTGGGTGCCACTCTGAGTTTGAGCACTGCATATCATCCGGAGACTGATGGGTAGTCAGAGTGGACAATTCGTACGCTGGAGGATATGCTACGTTCTTTTGTCATGGATGTTGGTTTGTCTTGGCAGGATCAGTTACCTTTGATCGAATTTGCCTACAATAACAGTTATCATCGTAGTATTGATATGGCACCTTTCGAGGCATTGTATGGTCGACGGTGTCGTACTCCGTTATTCTGGGATGAAGTCAGAGAACGACAAGTCGAGGGTCCTGAGTTGGTGCAGAAGATTGTAGATAAGGTAGATTTGATCAAGCGGAGGATCAAAGCTGCTCAAGATAGACAAGCCAGTTATGCTAATATTTATCGCAGGCCATTGCAGTTTGAGCCTGGTGAATATGTGTTCCTACGAGTATCACCTTTTAGGAAGGTGATGAGATTCGGTGTGAAAGGCAAGTTGTCACCTCGTTTCATTGGGCCTTTCCAGATACTGGAGAAGATTGGAGATGTTGCTTATCGTTTGGCGTTACCGCCATCTCTTTCCAGTATACATAATGTTTTTCATGTGTCGTTACTTCGACAGTACATAGCTGATGAATCTCATATTATCCAGCATACTGATGTTCAGCTAAAGCCAGATCTGTCATATGTTGAACGACCACTCCGTATCATAGACAGGAAGGAGAAAGTTCTTCGGAACAAGACTATACCACTTGTTGATGGTACAGTGGCAGCGCCGAGGCGTTGAAGAAGCAACTTGGGAAACCGAGAGCCATATGCAAGCAGAATATCCTGAGTTGTTTGCTGTGTATTTTTTATTACCATTTAAAGATGTAATTACAGTTGTTGTAATAAAACATGGTTTGATGTTTCATATTATTATCTTGATTTGTCTTTAGATTTTATTTTGCGGACGAAATATATAAAGGTAGGGAGAATGTAGTAACCCATATTCCATTTTAAGATAATAATATGATAAACATGATCAAGGGGTGGTAATTAACCAATTCGGGGGCTTAATCGTACTTCAGAATCAAGAATTGGATTTTCATTTTCTGAGCCAGTTCGGACGATCCGAAGAGGACTTTGGATGGCGCGAACTCAGCACACCGGGGGCTCCGAATGTGAGCTTGTTGACTTCGGAGTTAAGGCAAGTTCGGACGATCCGAAGTAGGATCGGACGGCCCGAACTTCACCTATGCCAAGTAGGCAGGATTACTCAGCCATGGTTTTTGACAAGTGTTGAATTTAGGACACTTCGGACGACCCGAAGTGGTGATCGGATAGTCCGAACTCGACGTGTTTCGCATGCAGGCAGTGAGTTGGATCGGACGATCCGAACCCAGTTCGGAGGGCCCGAACTCGTCCGAAAATTTTCCTATAAATAGGGCTCTTTGGAGTTATAATTTGAATACGAATTTCCGAGTTTTCTTCTTCAGTTATATAGTGTGAGTTATACACTTGAGGGCCTTATCGGTTATAATAGAGGTTCTGGAATAACCAAGGAGTGGTTATAGTCATCCGAACCTAGCGACTTCAAAGGGCTATCGACGGATGAAGGTATGGTCCGGGAATATATTTAAGTTTTGGGAGTACTTATTAGCTTAGTTAAGGCTTATAAAACTTGTGTAGTGATACGATGAACTTCTGAATATAGGCTTGGAACCTAGGATCCTACTATACTTGAACTAGCTTAGAGGTACGTACACATTGACTGAGATTGCCAGGGAGTATACATATTTATATGTTGCATTTATTTAGAATTATTATATGGCATGATATATGATTTACCGCTTCCTATATTCATATGTCATGTGCATATACACGTTGAGCCTATACCTTGATATACCTGATTATAGAGCCGCTCAGCTCTATACTCGATAGTCTATCACTAAGAGTACCGCGACAGCGGGGACATTTATGTCTGACTACTCTGGTGTACTTGACGATTGTGGTTGCACCCAGAGGTTGATCCGTGCGGTGGCAGCACTCATTTGGCGCCGCTACTGAGCATGACTTTTTAGATGACCCTTTACCAGTCATCATGTTGCATGCACTATATATATATGTTTACTCATGTTTATGTACTGGGCGTTAGCGCTCACGTCCTAGTTATTATCTTGGACACCCTATTCCATGGGGCAGGTCGCAGGATGGACGGAGCTAGTAGTTCAAGGCAGGATTAGGGAGTAGGAGCTTTGAGGAGTTTATTATACAGCAGGATTCGATATAGCTGTATAATGTTTACTTTTAAGTTTTTTGATATGGTTGTATCACTACAGTATTAAGCCTGGTTATATTTTACTAAAGCTGATATGTATTTATGGATTATGTTTCATCACGTTTTACTATGTTAAGTATTTTGTGGTATTAAGTTTAATGCATGCTATTAGTTTTTCAGTTAGTAGGTGATTCCATGCAGGGTCACTACAGGTTACAAGAAGAAAGTTGACGGTAGGTCGTGAGAAGAAGAGGTCGACCGACATGCACTGACGCAGAGCATTGCTGGTTAGCCATCACGTGCCATTTCTCCGGAGTTCTTCGCAGGAGGACATGTAGAGAGACTTGGACGGGAGTACGCTTGTATTGATGCGTGTGTCGATTAGAGGCTTCATGCTCAAGAAACAAAGACTAGTACTGTGGGGACCTCGGGTTGCTAATCGTTTCTTAAGGCAACTTTAACAATTAAACATAATTGAATCCAGACTGGAAACAATACAAATGCAAGTCTAAATTTTTTTTTAAAAAAAACATTTATAGGTACATAGACCTTGGCCCAGAAATTGCACAGGGTCCGTGTCCTGTACTGAATTTTTAGAAAATAAGCATCCAAATCTGGAAAATGATACATTCTATCATGAAAGCTTCTCAACATGATTCAACATAATTTACATGCATTTAAATACCAATCTAAACATCTGAAATACATGAAATCTCAAGTATAAGTCAATACTTGACAATAACAACAATATATACAAATTTTCTTGTTGTTCTAGCATGTTTACCAAATCATAAAATACATGTCATCTGCTTAAAACCCAAGTCACCACTTCTCATCTTTCAATCTTGAGCTAAGTAAGCTATGTCTGACTCGTTCATGCCCTAACCTGATGCAATGCACACATACAAACAAAGCATCAGCCGAATAACTCCGGTGAGAATAAATCTCAATATGATTGACATGCATATACATCATTCAAGCATATTAAATCTATATGCCAAATGAATCTTAAATCTCAAAACATGTAATAACAGGTAAATCATGAAAGTATATTCGTTCATCTATGATAAAATAATACCAAGAATATAAATACTCATTCAAATCTTGAATGTCATATAACAACATGCTAGCATTTATAAACGCATATTCTAAACCATAGAAATCTCTAGGTTAATGCATAAATGCAATGCATGTGTCAAGGAATAGGCTATCAAATCTGATATCAATAAATCGTAGTTCTGGGATCCCGGGAAAATAAAATCTTTAACTAACCACCAACTCACCCAATCAAGGTGGTGTTAAATATCTCAATTCCCCTGACTTTGGTGCAACTATAGTGAGTCATCTAGCTTTGGAAGTAAATCTATATTTCGTGTCATGAGTCATCTGACTCTGGAAGTTAATCTACATTCCGTTCCACTCAACTACAGTTCTCCAAACGTCATCTGCACTCTAGGTCATTCAGCACTCTGTGCTTATCAAGGTAGGGTTCAAGATGAATGCAACATAATCTTGATGCATCAAATCATACATAAGCTAAAAAAAACATCTTGAACACATCAATCATATAATCATATTATCATATAATCACTCAAGGCAACAATATCAATTAAGTCTAAACAGATATTCTCTTTAGATACCTACAAATATGTAAGAATCAATAGAAATACGTAAAAAAATTTCAATACAGAAAATCATATAATAAATCAAAGAAGACAGGTAAACATTTACATAAATGTTCTGGGAATTCAAGAAGATGTCTATCTTGAATAATCTATCCCATTTATGCAAACGTAAATAATAACATATATTAAACTACATGTATTCTGATTCAAATATCTGACACTCAGGCAATTCTTGATCAACTACAAGTTGTCCAAATTTGTCATCAAATTCTGCTCATTTCAATCTTTGCTAATTGAAGGTGTTCTTGGTTCAATCTTAAACAATTCAATTCATTCGAACTCGAATCAAAATTCAATGACACATTATTGGGTTTGGATGACCCGAATTCAAAATCGGATGGTCCGATCATGTTTGGACGGCCCAAAATCCGTCTATAAATAGGAGGGACGAGATTCATTTTCAGTCGCACCATTCACCTCTGTTCTCTCGATTCCTTGGTCTTCCAGCTTAGATCTAGGACATTCTAGGCGTCTCATTGGAAATCTGGAAGTAGCGTAGCGATCCAGGCATCGCAGCGGAGCTGTGGCCTAGTTTTGAGGCAATCGACAGCAAATGGCTGACGACGGACGCATGTATAGCTTTTGCTTTCTAAAAATATTTAGGAGTACGCAATAGCTTAGTTAAGGCTTTTAGAGCACTATAATGATGTTAGTATCATTTGCCATTGTAGTGTGGATTATAGGCGTAGAACTAGAGCTGGTAGAGCGCGCCTAGTATTTGAGGTACGAAAGTACTGTTCGAGATATCCTGACTGAGTATGCATGTATTATGTGACTGCATGATTTATATGCCATGATTTTATGCTGCATACATTTGCATCTTGAGCTATCTTTTTTGAGATGTCTATTAGTATGGTTTACCCTATCCTGTTAGTGGATGGACTTCCATCGATTTGGGTCCCGCGTATCCACTGGTATTTTGGTATGTGAGCCACCTCCTGAAGCGACAGAACAGCGTGCTACATACCAGATCCCGGTCTGTTGTTGTTATCCGATTCTTGACCTCGAGTTTTAGGAAGTTCACTTTGCATGCATGTATACTCATACTCTCGTGTTGAGCGTTTTATGCTCACATCTCGTACTTTGTGTTTCTGGACACCCTATTCCATGGGGCAGGTTTGCGATTGGACGAGGCGGGTGGATCCAAGAGGGGCTAGTCAGTGGATGGCCAGCAGGAGCTTCGTATAGGTTTATTCTTTTGTATTGGTTTGATACAGCTGTTCTATTTGATTGTATAACTATTTGGGTATTTACAGATTCTTTTTCTTGGGAGTGTATATTGTTTATGGTTTCCGCAGTTTAATTCTGATTACTGTTTTATTAAGTTAATTGCATGCCTAAGTTTTGTTTAGTAGGTGATCTCGGTAAGGGTCACTACATTTATGGTATCAGAGCATGCATAGTATTCTTGGGATTTAGATTCTGCATAAGATAACCGTGAGGTACTTTTGTAGATGGCGAACTATGATGACCAGAGTAGCCATGGTAGTGGAGGTGGACGCTGGGGAGATGATGATCGTGAGCATCGTCGGGAACGTCATCATCGTCGTCGTGATGAGGATCGTTTCAGCGTGCGCCGATTCTTGCAGATGGGTCCTAAGCCCTGGTCGGGGGCGAGTCTCTGGAGGATGCGGAGAACTGGTTAGACCGCATGGAGATGACTTTTCAGACATATCGCTGTACTGGGGAGCAGAATATGGAGGCACTTGGTTATCTTCTGGATGGGCGATCCCGTAGGTGGTGGAGGTTTACTTCTGCACCCTTTATTGCGGCGAGAGGAGTGGCCACCTGGGCTGAGTTCCGCACAGCTTTTCAGAAGCTGTATTTTCCTTCTGCACTCCGTCAGACGAAGGCGGGTGAGTTACTAAGCTTGCGGCAGAGACCTATGTCTATTGATGAGTATCGGCAGAAGTTCTTCGATCTGTTATCCTATTGCCCCGAGATTGCTGACAGATCTGAGATGAAGTACAATCTGTTCCTTCAGGGTCTCAACCCTGAAATTCATGACCGTGTGGCGGTTGGTGATGATATGACCTATGAGGGTTTGGTGAGCCGTTGTCACCAAGCGGAGGATAGCATTCGGCGGAACCGATCTTTCTCTCAGTCTAGGCCTGCGTGTTCTTTGGGTCCCCGTACTCACTCTTTCAAGAAGTCCGGATCTACTTCTTCTTCCTCTGGTTCTGTTGGTGTTGTTATTTTTGGGAAGAAGGAGAAGTGCAACCATTGCGGGAAGAACCATCCGTCAGACAAGTGCCGTAGAGCTTCTGGAGCTTGTTTCCGTTGTGAAGAGGTGGGTCATCTTCGGAGGGATTGCCCACTATCTGGGGGAGGCGGTTCTGGTTCAGGATCTGGTTCTCAGGCTACCATTCAGCAGAGGTCGCAGGGATAGTCTTCTGGGAGTTCTCACTTGAAGCCGCGGGCATCTGGCCAGGTGTTTTCCTTGAGACATGATCAGGCAGTGGAGGAGAATGAGAAGGTTATCGTAGGTACATTTCTGCTTTATGGTATACCTGCTCTTGTACTTATTGACACTGGTGCATCTCATTCCTTCATTTCTGCATGTTTTGTTAAGAGGCATAAGTTACCATGCATTGCACTAGACGTAGTAGTTTCTGTTTCTACTCCGACGGGTCAGTCTGCTTTGGCTAAGCGTCTAGTGATGGGTTGCCCTTTAGAGTTCAAAGGGAACATTCTGATAGCGAATCTCATGGTTCTTGTGATGGATGACTTCGATTGTATTCTGGTGATAGACATGCTGACTACCTATCGAGCTTCAGTGGACTGCTATCAGAGATTAGTACACTTTCATCCGGATGGGAGTGATAGCTGGTTTTTCTACAGAGAGGGAGCGCGACCCCCGATACCTTTGGTATCAGCTTTGAGATCCTGTCGAGCTCTAGAGTCTGGCGGGGAAGGCTACCTTATCTATGCAGTTGATTTGTCCTCTGAGAGCGTTGAGATAGAGAGTATTCCGGTTGTGGATGAATTCCCAGATGTATTTTCAGATGAGATTTCGGGTTTTCCTCCTGTTAGGGAAGTCGAATTGGGCATAGAGTTGATGCCGACTACTTCGCCTATTTCTCGAGCACCGTATTGTCTGGCTCCGTCAGAGATGCGAGAGTTGAAGAATCAGTTACAGGATCTTTTGGACAAGGGGTACATTCGTACTAGTGTATCCCCTTGGGGAGCTCCTGTTCTTTTTGTTAAGAAGAAGGATGGGTCTATGCGGCTGTGCATTGACTATCGACAGCTGAATTGGGTTACTTTGAAGAACAAGTATCCTTTGCCTCATATTGATGACTTGTTTGATCAGTTTCAGGGTACTTCAGTTTACTCCAAGATTGACTTGAGGTCTGGGTATCATCAAATGAGAGTCCGAGATCAGGACGTAGCCAAGACTGCATTCTGTACTCGCTATGGGCATTACGAGTTTCTAGTGATGCCATTTGGATTGACTAATGCGCCGGCTATATTTATGGATCTGATGAACCGTGTTTTCAAGGAGTATTTGGATAAATTTGTCGTGGTCTTCATTGACAACTTCCTGGTGTATTCGCGCAATTCGGACGAGATGTTTATCACTTGCGGTTGGTGCCGCAGACTCTTCGGGATGACCAGTGGTACGCCAAACTGAGCAAGTGTGAGTTCTGGATAGATCGAGTGGTCTTTCTTGGCCATATCATATCCAGAGAGGGGATTTCTCTTGATCCGAGCAAGATTGAGGTTGTGCTTAATTGGTCACGTCTGACGACGGTTGCTGAGATCCGTAGTTTTCTGGGTTTAGCAGGATATTATCGTCGCTTCATTCTGAACTTCACTCAGCTAGCTCGACCGTTGACACAGCTTATCCGCAAGGGTGTTGATTTCGAGTGGTCCTCCGAGTGTGAGGAGAATTTTTGTGAGCTTCGACGGTGGTTGACTTCTGCGCCGGTGTTGGTATTACCGTCAGGATCTGGAGGGTATGTGGTTTACACAGATGCTTCTCTTTAGGGGTTAGGTTGTGTCCTGACTCAGAATGGAAATGTGATCGCGTACGCTTCTAGACAGTTGAAGCTGAACGAATACAATTATCCAGTTCATGATTTGGAGTTTGCAGTCATTGTGTACGCTTTGAAGATCTGGCGTCATTATCTGTATGACGAGAAATTTGAGATCTTCACCGACCACAAGAGTCTCAAGTATTTGTTCACTCAGGCGGAGTTGAACATGTGGCAGAGACGTTGGATGGACTTGCTTAAGGACTATGATTGCGAGATTAAGTACCATTCGGGGGCTGCTAATCTCACTGCTGATTCCTTGAGTCGCAAGGTGCGACTATCCGCACTTAAGACTTGTTCGATGTCTAGTGCGATCAGTGACTGTTGTTCTTCAGGGTATACCTTCAAGCACAAGAAAGGTATGCAGAGTATCCAGATTTTTGCGATACTATCTGAGCCAGCTTTGTATTCACTGATTCGGGATGCTCAGATGTCTGATCAGAAGACCCAGCGTTTGGCTCGTCTAGCCAACGAGGGTAGTATGTCTGGATTTCACTATCAGTCAGATGGTTTTCTGTGTTTGTCTGGTAGGCTTGTGATTCCAGAGGAAGTAGAGTTGCGAGATGAGATCTTGTCTCCTCGCACCAAATTGAGTATTCATTCGGGGAGCAACAAGATGTACAAGGATCTACGTACTCGGTTTTGTTGGAAGGGAATGAAACGTAGTGTTTATCAGTTTGTTTCGAGATGTTTGGTGTGTCAGCAGGTCAAGGCAGAGCACCGACGACCGGGAGTTTTTCTTCACTGTCTGCCTATTCTTGAGTGGAAATGGGAGTTTATCACGATGGATTTTGTGACCCATTTGCTAGTATCCTCGAGAAACTGTGATGCTATTTGGGTTGTGGTGGACCGACTCACCAAGTCAGCTCATTTCATTTCCTATAGCCTAGAGTACAATTTGGATCTTATGGTTCGGTTGTACATTCAGGAGATTATTCGACTTCATGGAGTGCCTGTGAGCATTGTCAGCGATCGAGACCCTAGGTTTACTTCTAGGTTCTGGGGGAGTGTTCAGCGTGCGATGGGCACTAATCTTAGTTTGAGTACTGCCTATCATCCGGAAACAGATGGTCAGTCAGAGCTCAGTATTCGTACTTTGGAAGATATGCTTCGAGCGTGCGTTATGGACTTTGGTTCAGCATAACAGGATCATTTGCCATTGATTGAGTTCGCGTACAACAGCATCTATCATACTAGCATTGGGATGGCTCCTTTTGAGGCGTTGTATGGACGACGTTGTCGCACTCCACTCTTTTGGGAGAAATTGGGAGAGAGATAGGCTGAGGGACCGGAGTTAATCCAGCAGGCAGCGGATGTTGTTGATCAGATCAAGAAACGGATTAAGACTGCACTGGATCGTCAGGACAGTTATGCAAACACTAAGCGTAGGCCTTTGCAGTTTGATGCTGGGGAGAAAATATTTCTGAGAGTGTCACCTTTTCGCAGAATTCTCAGATTTGGCCTTAAAGGCAAGTTGTCTCCCAGATTTATCGGTCCATTTGAGATCTTGGAGAGCATTGGCGATTTGGCTTATCGGCTAGCCTTGCCACCGTATCTGTCCAGTATTCACGACGTGTTTCACGTATCTCTATTGCGACGGTATGTGGCGGATCAGTCTCATATTCTACAGCCGTCTGAAGTTCGGGTGGATAAGGATTTGACTTATGTTGAAAGACCTATTCGTATCCTGGATCATAAGGATAAGTTCTTACATAATAAAGTCATTCCTCTGGTTTTAGTTTAGTGGCAGCGTCGAGGCACTGAAGAAGCTACTTGGGAGCTCGAGAGCAGGATGCGTTCAGAACATCCTGAGTTGTTTTGATTTCAGTTTCGAGTTGTATTCAGTTATGAACTCTGTAAACGTTTGATTTGAATAAAAGAATTTTATGGATCTTTTTTTACATTCAGTACTTAAGATCTGATTTCGGGGACAAAATATCTTAAGTGTGGGAGAATGTAGTATCCCGTATCCAGAATTAACGATTAATGAGTAATTATTAGTATGATCATGTTTAGGTTTAATAAAACATGATTAAGGAAGTCCCAGATGGGTTAACAAGGTTCGGAAATGGATTCAGAGCGCTCGATAATGGTTAGAGGGTTGTTGAGTTTGGAGGCTCCATTGTTGAGTTCGGAGGCTCCGATATCGAAGTTCGGACGGTCCGAAGAAGGGTTCGGACGCTCCGATCGTGCTGCCGACAGATGTCATGGTTGACGTCATTGTGCTGACATAAGCAATGACGTATTATTGGGTTCGGATGACCCAAAGTCAAGATCGGACGGTCCGATCGTGTTTGGACGCTCCGAAGCATGGTTCGGATGGCCCAAACTCCGTCTATAAATAGGAGGGCTGATATTCATTTTCAGTCGCACCATTCACCTCTCTTCTCTCGATTCCTTGGTCTTTCAGCTTAGATCTAGGACATTCTAGGCGTCCCGTTGGAAATACGGAAGTGGCGTAGCGATCCAGGCATCGCAGCGGAGCTGTGGCCTAGTTTTGAGGAAATCGACAGCAAAGGGCTGACAATGGATGCAGGTATAGCTTTTGCTTCCTAAAAATATTTAGAGTATGCAATTGCTTAGTTAAGGCTTTTAGAGCACTATAATGATGTTAGTATCATTTGGCATTGTAGTGCGGATTATAGACGTAGACCTAGAGCTGGTAGAGCGCGACTAGTATTTGAGGTACGAAAGTACTGTTCGAGATATCCTGACTGAGTATGCATGTATTATGTGACTCCATGATTTATATGCCATGATTTTATGCTGCATACATTTGCATCTTGAGCTATATCTTTTGAGATGTCTGTTAGTAGGGTTTACCTTATACTGTTAGTGGATGGACTTCCATCGATTTGGGTCCCGCCTATCCACTGGTATTTTGGTATGTGAGCCACCTCTTGAAGCGACGGCACAGCGTGCTACATACCAAGGCCCGGTCTGTCTTTGTTATCCGATTCTTGACCTCGAGTTGTAGGGAGTTCACTTTTCATGCATGTATACTCATACTCTCATGCTGAGCGTTTTATGCTCACGTCTCGTACTTTGTATTTCTGGACACCATATTCCATGGGGCAGGTTTGCGATTGGACGAGGCGGGTGGATCCAAGAGGGGCTAGTCAGTGGTTGGCCAGCAGGAGCTTCATCTAGTTTTATTCTTTTGTATTGGGTTGATACAGCTGTTCGATTTGGTTGTATAACTATTTAAGTATTTACAAATTCCTTTCCTTGGGATTGTATATTGTTTATGGTTTTCGCAGTTTAATTTTGATTAATATTTTATTAAGTTAATTGCATGCCTAATTTCTGTTTATTAGGTGATCTCAGTAAGGGTCATTACAGAATCGATGTTTCTTTAAAGCTTATTCAGTTCAAATCTTGCTAATACAATCGGAATTCAAACCGACGTCGCAACTATTCGAGTCCGATAAATCTTTCGATTCAAATATCATCATATCTACATTCTCAACGCAATCTCATATTCAATTCATCCACAATAAACTTGAAGATTGGCTCTAGACATTTAGAATGCATATCAATTCAAAATCTTGAACCGGCGGCGTAACGGTACGATTTCGGTCTTTCCAAAAGCTTAAACATCATTTAGACAATCATCTAAATATCATAACATCACCAATTCAGAAAGTAATTCACGTACACAACAGCCCCCAAAATTCAGATTTCTATAAATTCTTCAAAAATTCAAAAACATGTCAAACGACAATCTTTTCGTGATCCGTCTTAGATATGCTATCGTCGTATAAACTAGAACACGTTTATACAATCAAATCTTAATTCTAACAACACCTTAAAAATTCAAACATGGTAGAACTTCATAAAACTTACTTCAAAACGAAGCCGTCGATGCGAGGATCGCAAATATACGATCAATCGAAAATTCTACCGGGCGGATGAAGAAAACCGAAGATTTCAAGGGAGCAAAAATGGCGTGGAGGCTGATTTCATAATTATTTGCTTAGCTTCTGCTGGTTTCACGTGAAATGGCTAGGAATTATGTGAAATTTAGATATATATTGGCCTAATTGCAATTTAGTCCCTGAATTTTTCACTAATTGCAATTTGGTCTTCGACCAATCTTTTAATTCAATTTCAATCCTAAATAATTTAAGAATATTAGAATTTAATTCTCAACTCTAAAAATTCTCAAATTAAATATTCTCAGATTAAAATTAAATAATCTTGTCATTTGCAAATCAGTCCCTGCTCACGTTTTCGACTTCTACTTCAATCCTTTAATTTCGAACACTTGGAATTTAAATCTTAAATCACATAAATATTCAATTAGAATATTTTAATCTTTTAATTTAGAATCCCAAAATTTAATTCTCAATATCCGTAAATTCTCAAATTAAATATTTCCAACTCGGGATTTAAATTTAAAAATTCCTTAAATTGATAACTAATTATTCTCAGGACTTACAATTCCTCCCCTCTAAGGAATGATTTCGTCCTCGAAATCGCATTTGATCTTATTGTTGAATTTCATAAACTGTATAGCTGACTGAAGTAACACTTACTTCATTTCTGTGAGCTTTGTTCTGATATCTTCTTTTATTCTTCTTTCTGGCCTCTGCTTTATCTGATTAAATTCATAGGAAAGCTTCTAACTGAAGTTCTTCAGCTTGTACCTATGAATTCCATTTCATATATCTGCCAAATTCAAATTGAGTAGTAATCAATAAGTTAGATCAAATACTCAAAAGAATTCATTATTATATTATTTCTGATATCTCTTTCTGAATTGCATCATGCCTTTAAAAGAAATTTCTTGCTGATCATTTTGTTCACACATCAAAATCTGTAATTCAATACTATTTTCCATGTAATGACTACATGTAAGTCATACATATTTAGACAACTGAATGGAAATTAAATCTGTTGTCATATGCCTCTTTCAGAATCTGATATTCCTTATCTGAAATATCTTGCATACTCAAACGATTATTCACCGCAAAATGTATCTGTTCTGATCTGCTGTCTTGTCTCATTTCTTGATCTAGCGTTCTTAATAGAATTTTTATTGCTTGATCTAATATCAATGTTGCTTTTATCTTTCTAAAACCATCGAGTTTAGCTTGGATTGCAACAATTCTGATTGTCTGAGTATCTGTCTCGAAACTCAAGCGCAAAAGTACAAAATTACAAATCTGTACACAATTGATCAAGTAGTAATCTAATTTCTTCTTTCTATTTCCCAATTATTGGCAACTTACGCAATCAACCCATAAATCTTGCTGCTATTCGAAATCAGAATATCTATCAGTTACGAGCCAAAAACTTCAACATATACTGAATATACACATCAAATAATCAATAATTCTCAAATTTCAAATCAAAGGAACTCGCTCAAGTCAAGGTCATCCAAAATCAAATATTCTGAATGACAAAATCTGCACAGTGAAAACAACTCACTTGCATATCAAAACTTAAAGCGAGTAAATCAAATCAGACTCTAGCAAAGGAATAAGAGTCAATCAAGATCGATCGAGGTCAAATACTGTAAGGCCCGAGATTAATTAGAAATTAATCCAAATTTAATTTGATTTTAATCCAAGTATATTTAATTTGGGGATATTTAGAGTTTTGATTTAAATTCTAATATTCTTAAATTATTTAGGATTGAAATTGAATTAAAATAAGGGTCGAGGACCGAATTGCAATTATTGAAAAATTGAGGGACTAAATTGCAATTTCTATTGAAGTTATCCGATTTTAGAATTATTACTCTGCATGTGCAACGTGTAAGGATGATATCTTGTTCAGCATATTCAGAAATCAAGAACAGAGCCCGTTCTTCTTTATTTTTCCTTTGAAACTTTGAGTTTCAATTTGCCGTAACTTTTGAACCGGTTGTCTGATTTTGATTTCGTAAATTGTTCTGGAATCCTTACGACAAGGGCTTCGATCTCGTGTAAGTTTTATGTTGTGTTATATGGATTTCAAAATCAATAAAGGGCAGATATCAGATGTTAAGTTTTCGATTATGTTTATCGACGTTTATGCGATTCTATATCGAAACCGGATTGATGAGTTTGTGTTATTTGTATCCAATCTTGATTCCAGCATGTTAATCGATTTTTATAGCTATTTAGATGAAGATTTGAATGATATATCAGCTGGTTATTGATTTGGAATATACGTATGATTGGGTTTTGAAGTTAGAAATGGTTTCGGGATTACGTCGGTTACCGATTTTCAATCGCTACGCCGTTTAAACGAGTTTTTGGACTGTTTTGATATTCAATATGAAAGAGTGGGTGCCCGGTGAGCCAACTTGTGGCTAAGGGCTTTGATGACTCTTTGTATAAACAATCTTTTGTTTAATATAATTTACACTTTTATTAATGGCAATGACTTTATCTTTCTTCATATTGTTATATTGTGATATACTATTGTTGTTTTGATAAAGACCTTGAATATACTATAGTGTATGTAAGATGTGGTAGAACATGGGGATGTCTATCATGAAACACATCTTATAGTCACTGTGTATTCTAAACTATTCCTAGTCGATTGAGCCGTCCGATAATAAGGATAAGGATCGCTCGAGTTTGAGACTAGCATTTGCGATGCAGAGTACCACGTTTCATTGGTAAGGAACATAGAGATGTTCGAAGCATGCAAATGGATATTCATATGATGAATGATCGAACTACCCTATCCGGACTTTCCAAGTGGTTATCACTTATCGAGTGGATAAAGTCCGCGGTTTTGGTTGTACACCATTAGTCCTTACTACTTGAAACATCATTGAGACTCTATATGCTAGTACTGTGCTTTGACTCGTTTACCGACTCTATTGGGGTCATCAGGTGTCGGGATTGGGTACAGTTACAACACATATAGGAGTCGATGCTTTGTTGTCAAGGATTCACCACATACTTGCGAGTGTGGATATCCTATGCGATCTGAGGAGATATTAGTGTGACGAATCTCTGGCCAGAGTACATGATGTGTTTTAAGAAATGGTTTCTTAGTAACACATGCGATGTCACTATTTGATCTTCAAGATGTATTGCATAGTTATCGAATCTCGAACGACTCTCGATATACCAATGGTAGTTGATTCGATCGGGATATATGGATGAAGGGACCGTACTGTACGCTAACCAAAATCTATTGGTTCTTGCAGGCACTATCAGTGATACCTAGGGAATCATGGGGCGATGTTGCTAGGCGCTCTTACCATGATTCGATGGGCAAGTCGGAAATTGTTGTTCCGAGTCACAAGGAGTTGTGAGCCCATGGCTAGCTGTATCCCTGAACCATTGAGGGTCACACAGAGTAATGAATTTTTAATCCCCGTTGAGATAGTTAAATTTAAAGAGTTAAATTTAATGAACAAAGAAGTTGGACTTCTTATTTAAGAGTAGAGGAGTAAGATTTCCTAAAATGACATAGGGATGGGCATTTTTGGAAATCACTGAATTCGGATTCAGAAAAATTTATCTTGACTTTAAAAGGTGCAGAAATGGTTTCTGTACACATTGGTGAAATCGGTTTATCAATCGGATTCATGATGAATTTTATATTAATTTCTGAACATGCGGGCTTTGCTTGTCGGGCTTGAACTTATGACTAATGGGCCCTAAGCTGTTAGTGGCCTACATTATAAATAAGTTATTGCAGTACAAAAATTAGACACAACAGGTCACAATTTTCGAAAACCCTAGTATTTTTCTCTCAATAGTGGCCGCCCCCTTTCTCCCCTCTGCTCGGAAAATCCAGTCTGCGAATTTTGAATTGCAGTCTGGTTTAACGGATCAAATTCGTTAATTCTCTTCGTAGAAACTTCTGATAGATTTTCTAGTGCAATCTATCAGAGGGATTAAATATCCGTTCGTGGACCTGATTGAAGAACAGTTCGTCTATCAGTTCCAGGGATATACAACAAGAGCAGAGCAATCTGTTGGTGTCCATAATCTCGCTTCGAGATTGGAGGTAAAAATTTATAATCGTTATTTAATTTTTACACACACACAATTTAATCGTAAGGTTGATACCCATTATGGAATCGTTCCATATAAAAATTTTAAACTTCCGCTGCACCGGGTATCAATCCTGATTGATCTGATCGCCGCGTTCTCCAACAGTGGTATCAGAGACAGGTTGCTCAGATCAAGCGATTAAATTAATCGATTGTACAAAAAATTTTTTAAGCCTCGGTTTTTGAAACAAAATAAATATTTTAAAAATAAAAAAAAAAATTTCGGGCAAAAACCCGGGCAGCGATTGGATCGCTGCCCGGGGGGGCAGCGATGGTCGCTGCCCCGGGAAGCGCACGGCGCTGCCCTGCGCAGCGCACGACGCTGCCCTGGGCGGCGCACGGCGCTGCCCTGGGGGAAGCCGGGCTGCCCGGCCCGACCCCATTAGGGCGCGGGCAGCCCGGGAATGTCCCGGGCGGCCCGCGGGAAAAATTAATTTTTTAATTTTTAAATTAAATTTTAATATGTTAAAATTCTATTTTTGGTCCGATCGAAAATTATTTTTGATTGGTCCACGAGGCGTCGGATCGAATTGTTCGAGTCCGAAAATTTTAAAATTGATTTTTGGATAAATTTGAATTTTTGGAAAATTTAAATATTTTATCCGTTAAATTGAATTTTGAAATTAATTATTTTTGGTACAATTGATGATAAGATATGATCTTATGAATATATTGAGTAAAATATGATTTTATGTATAAAATTGGATTTTATAGATAAAATATGATTTTATTTGATAAAAAGATAAAATATGATTTTGTATGTAAAATAAGATTTTATGTATGAAATATGATTTTATCCTTTTAAATTTAAATTGCCATTGCATGTTATCCAATAAATTAATTTTGAATTAAATGTTATTGGATAAGGATGATCGATTGCCATGACCAATTTTTTAGGTGTATGTTAGGAATTTACATTTGTTTTTATTGTTGTTGGATTTATTAATGGGCCTGGTTTATGGCCCAATATGAATTGTCATATGTAATAAAAGTGGGCTTGGTTTATGGCCCGTTCCCACCCCTTGAAAATGTGTCCCCTACTTGTCATTGTTATTTATTGTAAATACATTAGATTTAGTGGGAGATGAAGATTTGAAGACGGAGGTGGGCCCAGCAGACAATAAAGATGAAGAAATGTAAATTGGAAGCACAATGTAATAGGATTGCATTGCATACTGCATATTACCTAGGATTGGACTAAGACTCGTGATTGGCAACCACGGGTCGATTAGAAATGGAATCGATCATCCTATATAATATGTGATATTATTGTTGTATGCATGTTTTAGACAAAATTGTGTGAATCCGGCAAGCATACAAAATTTTAAAAATGATGAGACAAATTTTCAAAATTAAAATCCCTCATTTTAAATATGATTTAAAATTGATATCAAGATAAATAAAGGAAATTTAAATTTGTTTAAATGTTCCTACCTTCCATCAACGATCAATGTATGAGATGCTACCGCGGATACGGTCCGGCTCATATTATTGGGGGGGCCCGTTCGTCGGAAAGCTGTACATTGGATCGACACATGTTGTAAGTTGGGTGGAACTCCCATGGGATCGGCTCATATTATTGGGGGATCCACATGGCGACCGTCCATCACAACTTAATATTGATGGGTCATCTTGACATGTCACAATAATCGGCGTTATATTATTGGGCCCTTATTGGACATGAGGTAAACACGTGGAGGTTGCTTTGGAAGCAATTGGGCTCTACCTTTTGAAAATTATGGTTGGCTGATATTATTCGGGACCATAGTTTGTCAATTGGACTCCATGTTCTCACTAAGAAAAACAGTTTCCCGTTTTCACTAGAGGGTAGTGAAATCGTTAAAATAGTGGGAGTGAGATTCATAAAATAAATTTCGCCTATTTTATGTCTTAGTAAATTTCTTAAACAATCACTGATATTTGTCTGTTTCTTTTCAATATTTCATAAAGATGAATTCGCGTAATACACTTTTCACGATCCTCGAACAAAATAATTTGACTGGCGCAAACTATACGGAATGGTTCCGTAAGTTGAAGATTGTCTTGACTTCGGAGAAGTTGCTCTACGTGTTAGAAAAATCTCCTCCGAAGGAAGCACCAGCTGACATAAGTCCGGAAAAGTTAGCCAAACTTGATACATGGTGGGACCATGATATCAAGGCCAAATGCTATATGCAAGCCTCGATGTCTGATGAACTCCAGAGGCAATTTGAGGACACCGTGAATGCTGCTGACATTCACGTACAACTCAAGGAACTTTTTGGGGCTCAATCGAGGGCTGAAAGGTTCGCTACTGTAAAGGAGCTAATGACGTGTCGCATGCGTGAAGGGACTTCGGTCCGTGATCATGGGGTACGAGTGATTTGGCTCATACAGAAGTTGGTAACCCTTGATTTGGTGTTGGAGCATGAACTCAATGTGGACTTACTACTTCTATCTCTTCCTTCTTCGTTTGACGGATTTGTGGTGAATTTCAATATGAAAAAGATAGAGGCCTCCCTTGAAGAGATGGTCAATATGCTTGTGACATATGAATCCACATTAAAGAAGGATAAACCGGCTTTCTTGGTGGGCTCCTCTTCTTCTGCTAAGAAGGGGCCAAGTACAAAGGGTAAGAAACGTTCTGCCCCACCCAAGAAAATCGAACCCGAGAAGAAGTACAAGACAAAGGCTTCAAACATGGAAAAATCCAAGGATGTTTGCCATTACTGCAAGAAGCCCGGTCATTGGAAGCGTAAATGCAAGGAATATCTAGAGCAGTTGCGAACTGCGAAGGGTATGTTCTATATTGAAATAAATGTTTCACTTAATACTACTTCTTGGGTATTGGATACCGGATGTGGATCTCACATTTGCAATGATTTGCAGGTGATGACAAGAAGTTGCAGGCTTAGAATGGGTGAGACCCAGCTGAGGCTCGGAAATGGTTCCAGAGTTGAAGCTAAAGCTGTGGGAGATATTAATTTAATTTTGCAGAACGGTTTTAAGTTACTTTTGAGAGATGTTTTATTTGTTCCGGAATTGATTAAAAACATTATTTCTGTTTCTATGCTTGATAGAGATGGTTATTCTTGCAATTTTGTGAATGGGATTTGCAATATTTACAAGAATGAATGTTTGATTGGACATGGACAACTTGAAAACGATCTATATAACTTAAAACTAAAAGACGTTCCAATAAATTATGTTGATAAACCGGCAACAACAAACAAAAGGAAAATCGATAGTCAAAACCCGGCAAACCTATGGCATGCTAGGCTAGGTCATATTTCCTCAAGGAGGATGAACAAGCTAGTGGGAGAGGGCATGTTTGATATGTCTGATATTAACTCTCTACCTACTTGTGAATCCTGCCTGAAAGGAAAAATGACTAAATCTCCTTTTAAGGGGAAACCTGAGCGTAGTCAAAATCTGTTGGATTTGATCCATACAGATGTTTGTGGTCCATTTAGAGTTGGTACTCAATATGGCCACACCTACTTCATTACCTTTACTGATGATTATTCTAGGTATGGGTATTTATATTTAATGAAATATAAGTCTGAAGCATTTGAAAAGTTCAAAGAATTCAAGGCTGAAGTAGAAAACAAGCTAGGTAAAAGTATTAAAGCACTTTGATCGGATCGAGGTGGAGAATACTTAAGTACCGAGTTTTTGGACTATCTAAAAGAGAATGGGATTCTCTCTCAGTGGACTCCTCCTATGACACCACAGCTGAATGGTGTATCGGAGCGTCGTAATCGAACTTTGTTGGACATGGTTCGATCCATGATGAGCTTCACTGAGCTTCCACCTTCGTTTTGGGGCTATGCGCTTGAAACGACGGTATTGTTGTTGAACAACGTCCACACTAAAGCAGTGGACAAAACACCATACGAGTTATGGAATGGCAAAGCTCCTAAGTATTCGTACTTGAGGATTTGGGGATGTCCTGCTTACATGAAGCGGACAGTGGGAGATATGTTGGATAGTCGATCCAGCTTATGTTATTTTGTAGGGTATCCGAAGAATTCAATCGGATATTATTTCTATTATCCTGCTGAAACAAAGGTGTTTGTTTCAAGGAATGCCACCTTCTTGGAGAAGGAGTTCTTATTGGATAAGAAAGGCGAGATGATGGAACTCGAAGAAATTCGAGAAGAACCCGAAATACAAAATAACGATCCTACACCTCAGGAACCATTGATAGACACGCCTGTACCTAGAAGATCAGAGAGGACTTCTAGACCTCCTATTCGATATGGTCTTCTTCTTGAAGGGGATCAAGATGAACCCGATGTTGGATGTGATCCAAGAAACTTCAAGGAAGCAATTTCTGATGCGGATTCAAATTTATGGCTTGAAGCTATGCAGACGGAAATAGATTCGATGCATACAAACCAAGTTTGGTCTTTAGTAGATCCTCCCGATGGAATTGTTCCAATAGGGTGTAAATGGATCTACAAGAGAAAGCTTGGGCCTGATGGTAAGGTATTGACCTACAAGGCGCGATTGGTGGCGAAAGGTTATACTCAAAGACAAGGAGTTGACTATGATGAAACCTTTTCACCAGTTGCAATGTTCAAGTCCATAAGAATCCTTATTGCCATAGCTGCTTGGTATGACTATGAGATATGGCAAATGGATGTGAAGACTGCTTTTCTTAATGGAGACATTAAGGAAGAAATCTATATGAAGCAGCCTGAGGGTTACACATCCATGGGAAGCGAGAATAAGGTATGCAAGCTTCAGAGATCAATTTATGGTCTAAAACAAGCATCAAGAAGTTGGAACCAGAAATTTGATGAAACAATAAAGGATTTTGGTTTCATCAAGAACCCGAAGGAACCATGCGTGTACAAGAAAGTAGTTAAGGATGCTGTGACATTCTTAGTACTTTATGTTGATGACATCCTACTCATTGGGAATGACGTAGGGATGTTGCAGTCAACAAAGATATGGTTATCAGGTAGATTCTCGATGAAGGATTTGGGTGAGGCATCCTATATTATAGGGATACAGATCTATAGAGATAGATCTAAGAGAATGATAGGACTCACTTAATCAACCTACATTGACACCATATTGAAACGGTTTTCAATGGATGGGTCCAAGAGAGGACATCTACCCATGTGTCATGGAGTTTCTCTATCCAAATCTATGTGTCCCAAGACTGATGAAGAGATAGAGAAAATGACACATGTACCATATGCGTCAGCCATAGGTAGTATCATGTATGGGATGATATCTACCAGACCGGATGTAGCATTTGCTCTGAGTGTCATGAGCAGATATCAAGCTAATCCCGGTCAAATGCATTGGAAAGCCGTGAAGGACATTCTTATGTACTTACGAAGGACTAAGAATATGTTCATGGTATATGGAGGAAGAGAACTAAAATTGGAAGGCTATAACGACTCTAGCTTCCAAAGTGATGTGGATGACTCGAAGTCAACCTCTGGATTTGTGTTCATGCTCAATGGCGGTGCTGTCTCTTGGAAGAGTTCCAAGCAGGACACCACAGCGGATTCCACCACTGAAGCAGAATACATTGCAGCATCAGCTGCTGCTAAAGAGGCCGTTTGGATGAGGAATTTCGTCCAAGAGTTGGGCGTCATTCCTGAAGTTGTTGGTCCAGTCCCGGTGTACTGTGACAACACGGGTACCATTGCTCAGGCAAAGGAACCAAGGTCTCATCAAATATCCAAACACGTACTGAGGAAATACCACATCATCCGGGAGATTGTGGAAAGAGGAGACATCACTGTCGAAAGAGTGGCCTCTGCAGACAATATCGCTGATCCACTTACTAAGCCCTTGCCAGGACCATTATTTGACAAACATCGCGAAGCAATGGGTCTACGTAGTATGACTAGTTGGCTTTAGGGCAAGTGGGAGATTGAAAGAGTGGGTGCCCGGTGAGCCAACTTGTGGCTAAGGGCTTTGATGACTCTTTGTATAAACAATCTTTTGTTTAATATAATTTACACTTTTATTAATGGCAATGACTTTATCTTTCTTCATATTGTTATATTGTGATATACTATTGTTGTTTTGATAAAGACCTTGAATATACTATAGTGTATGTAAGATGTGGTAGAACATGGGGATGTCTATCATGAAACACATCTTATAGTCACTGTGTATTCTAAACTGTTCCTAGTCGATTGAGCCGTCCGATTATAAGGATAAGGATCGCTCGAGTTTGAGACTAGCATTTGCGATGCAGAGTACCACGTTTCATTGGTAAGGAACATAGAGATGTTCGAAGCATGCAAATGGATATTCATATGATGAATGATCGAACTACCCTATCCGGATTTTCCAAGTGGTTATCACTTATCGAGTGGATAAAGTCCGTGGTTTTGGTTGTACACCATTAGTCCTTACTACTTGAAACATCATTGAGACTCTATATGCTAGTACTGTGCTTTGACTCGTTTACCGACTCTATTGGGGTCATCAGGTGTCGGGATTGGGTACAGTTACAACACATATAGGAGTCGATGCTTTGTTGTCAAGGATTCACCACATACTTGCGAGTGTGGATATCCTATGCGATCTGAGGAGATATTAGTGTGACGAATCTCTGGCCAGAGTACATGATGTGTTTTAAGAAATGGTTTCTTAGTAACACATGCGATGTCACTATTTGATCTTCAAGATGTATTGCATAGTTATCGAATCTCGAACGACTCTCGATATACCAATGGTTGTTGATTCGATCGGGATATATGGATGAAGGGACCGTACTGTACGCTAACCAAAATCTATTGGTTCTTGCAGGCACTATCAGTGATACCTAGGGAATCATGGGGCGATGTTGCTAGGCGCTCTTACCATGATTCGATGGGCAAGTCGGAAATTGTTGTTCCGAGTCACAAGGAGTTGTGAGCCCACGGCTAGCTGTATCCTTGAACCATTGAGGGTCACACAGAGTAATGGATTTTTAATCCCCGTTGAGATAGTTAAATTTAAAGAGTTAAATTTAATGAACAAAGAAGTTGGACTTCTTATTTAAGAGTAGAGGAGTAAGATTTTCTAAAATGACATAGGGATGGGCATTTTTGGAAATCACTGAATTCGGATTCAGAAAAATTTATCTTGACTTTAAAAGGTGCAGAAATGGTTTCTGTACACATTGGTGAAATCGGTTTATCAATCGGAGTCATGATGAATTTTATATTAATTTCTGAATATGCGGGCTTTGCTTGTCGGGCTTGAACTTATGACTAATGGGCCCTAAGCTGTTAGTGGCCTACATTATAAATAAGTTATTGCAGTACAGAAATTAGACACAACAGGTCACAATTTTCGAAAACCCTAGTATTTTTCTCTCAATAGTGGCCGCCCCCTTTCTCCTCTCTGCTCGAAAAATCCAGTCTGTGAATTTTGAATTGCAGTCTGGTTTAACGGATCAAATTCGTTAATTCTCTTCGTAGAAACTTCTGATAGATTTTCTAGTGCAATCTATCAGAGGGATTAAATATCCGTTCGTGGACCTGATTGAAGAACAGTTCGTCCATCAGTTCTAGGGATATACAACAAGAGCAGAGCAATCTGTTGGTGTCCATAATCTCGCTTCGAGATTGAAGGTAAAAATTTATAATCGTTATTTAATTTTTACACACACGCAATTTAATCGTAAGGTTGATACCCATTATGGAATCGTTCCATATAAAAATTTTAAACTTCCGCTGCACCGGGTATCAATCCTGATTGATCTGATCGCCGCGTTCTCCAACACGATAGCTAAGCTGAAACACTTATCATGATGATGTGAATGTTATAGAATTTTATTCTTCCATTTCAGTCGAGTTTGGAAGGCCAAAGACTCGAGACAACAATTTTGAACCGAAGAAGTTGGATTGAGGTTTGAAATGCAATTGATTGATGAATTCTTGATGGTTTTGACTCGTCCTGAAATGATAGATTGAAATGAAGTTTGTTATATGTATTTTGGTTGTATCTTTTAGATTTGAAGAGTTCAGAATCAAAATAAACGAAGGTATAATGACGACATCGCGAAGTAGGGACTTTGAAACTCAAGAACGACTAATCTTGAGTTGGCCCGCAAAAATCACATACTTGTTTATATTTTGATTTGATTGTGATGTTGTCGATCCATCACAGGTAGTGGATCTTTATATTCGAGTTGATATGATGCTATATTGAATTGATTCTATGCCAAGGTTGTTATTAACCTTATTTGCGAGTCGGTTACGAACTCATTAGATGGATATCCATGTCAAGATCAGTTATGAATCTTGATGGCTTTGAAGTTATGTGAATCAATTAGTTTGTAAAGCGTTTACGTACTCTATTTGTTGAGTCGAGTTTAAATAGAGTCAAGATGATTTATTTAACTATTCTATATGTTGGTTATACTGAGAATGCTGTTGGAGAACGGCGATCAGATCAATCAGAATTAATACCCGGTGCAGCGGAAGTTTAAAATTTTATATGGAACGATTCCATAATGGGTATCAAAACTTTACGATTAAATTGTGCGTGTAAAAATTAAATAACAATTATAAATTTTACCTCCAATCTCGAATCGAGATTATGGACACCAACAGATTACTCTGCTCTTGTTGTATATCCCAGGAACTGATGGACGAACTGTTCTTCAATCAGGTCCACGAACAGAGATTTAATCCCTCTGATAGATTGCACTAGAAAATCTATCAGAAGTTTCTACGAAGAGAAGTAATGAATTTGATCCGTTAAACCAGACTGCAAATTCAAAATTCACAGGCTGGATTTTTCCCGAGCAGAGGGGAGGGGGCGGCCACTTTAGAAAAACAAAGCTAGGGTTTTCAAAAATATTTTGTGACCTCTGTTGTGTAATTTATGTACTGCAATAACTTATTTATAATGTGGGCTACTAACAGCTTAGGGCCCATTAGTCATAAGTTCAAGCCTGACAAGCAAAGCCCGCATGTTCAGAAATTAATATAAAATTCATCGTGACTCAGATTGATAAACCAATTTCACCAATGTTCACAGAAACCATTTCTGCATCTTTTAGAGTCAAGATAAATTTTCTGAATCCGAATTCAGTGGTTTCCAAAAATGCCCATCCCTATGTCATTTTAGGAAATCTTACTCCTCTACTCTTAAATAAGATGTCCAACTTCTTTGTTAATTAAATTTAACTCTTTAAATTTAACTATCTCAACGGGGATTAAAAATCCATTACTCTGTGTGACCCTCAATGGTTTAGGGATACAGCTAGCCGTGGGCTCACAACTCCTTGTGACTCGGAACAACCATTTCCGACTTGCCCATCGAATCATGGTAAGAGCGCCTAGCAACATCGCCCCATGATTCCCTAGGTATCACTGATAGTGCCTACAAGAACCAATAGATTTTGGTTAGCGTATAGTACGGTCCCTTCGTCCATGTATCCCGATCGAATCAACAACCATTGGTAAATCGAGAGTCGTTCGAGATTCGATAACTATGCAATACATCTTGAAGATCAAATAGTGACATCGCATGTGCTACTAAGAAACCATTTCTTAAAACACATCATGTACTATGGCCAGAGATTCGTCACACTAATATCTCCTCAGATTGCATAGGATATCCACACTCGCAAGTATGTGGTGAATCCTTGACAACAAAGCATCGACTCCTATATGTGTCGTAACTGTACCCAATCCCGACACCTGATGACCCCAATAGAGTCGGTAAATGAGTCAAAGTATAGTACTAGCATATAGAGTCTCAATGATGTTTCATGTAGTAAGGACTAATGGTGTACAACCAAAACCACGGACTTTATCCACTCGATAAATGATAACCACTTGGAAAGTCCGGATAGGGTAGTTCGATCATTCATCGTATGAATATCCATTTGCATGCTTCGAACATCTCTATGTTCCATACCAATGAAATGTGGTACTCGGCATCGCAAATGCTAGTCTCAATCTCGAGCGATCCTTATACTTGTTCACAGACGGCTCAATCGACTAGGAACCATTTAGAATATACAGTGACTATAAGATGTGTTTCGATAGACATCCCCATGTTCTACCACATCTTACATACACTATAGTATATTCATGGTCTTTATCAAAACAACAATAGTATATCACAATATAACAATATGAAGAAAGATAAAGTCATTGCCATTAATAAAAGTGTAAATTATATTAAACAAAAGATTGTTTATACAAAGAGTCATCAAAGCCCTTAGCCACAAGCTGGCTCACCGGGCACCCACTCTTTCAATCTCCCACTTGCCCTAAAGCCAACTAGTCATACTACGTAGACCCATTGCTTCGCGATGTTTGTCAAATAATGGTCCTGGCAAGGGCTTAGTAAGTGGATCAGCGATATTGTCTGCAGAGGCCACTCTCTCGACAGTGATGTCTCCTCTTTCCACGATCTCCCGGATGATGTGGTATTTCCTCAGTACGTGTTTGGATCTTTGATGAGACCTTGGTTCCTTTTCCTGAGCAACGGCACCCGTGTTGTCACAGTACACTGGGACTGGACCAACAACTTCAGGAATAACGCCCAACTCTTGGACGAAATTCCTCATCCAAACGGCCTCTTTAGCAGCAGCTGATGCTGCAATGTATTCTGCCCCAGTGGTGGAATCCGCTGTGGTGTCCTGTTTGAAACTCTTCCAAGAGACAGCACCGCCATTGAGCAAGAACACAAATCCAGAGGTTGACTTCGAGTCATCCACGTCACTTTGGAAGCTAGAGTCGGTATAGCCTTCCAATTTTAGTTCTCTTCCTCCATATACCATGAACATATTCTTAGTCCTTCGTAAGTACTTAAGAATGTCTTTCAAGGCTTTCCAATGCATTTGACCGGGATTAGCTTGATATCTGCTCGTGACACTCAGAGCAAATGCTACATCCGGTCTCGTAGATATCATCCCATACATGATACTACCTATGGCTGATGCATATGGTACATGTGTCATTTTCTCTATCTCTTCTTCAGTCTTGGGACACATAGACTTGGATAGAGAAACTCCATGACACATGGGTAGATGTCCTCTCTTGGACCCATCCATTGAAAACCGTTTCCAATATGGTGTCGATGTAGGTTGCTTGAGTGAGTCCTATCATTCTCTTAGATCTATCTCTATAGATCTGTATCCCTAGAATATAGGATGTCTCACCCAAATCCTTCATCGAGAATCTACCTGATAACCATATCTTTGTTGACTGCAACATCCCTACATCATTCCCAATGAGTAGGATGTCATCAACATAAAGTACTAAGAATGTCACAGCATCCTTAACTACTTTCTTGTACACGCACGGTTCCTCTGGGTTCTTGATGAAACCAAAATCCTTTATTGTTTCATCAAATTTCTTGTTCCAACTTCTTGATGCTTGTTTTAGACCATAGATTGATTTCTGAAGCTTGCATACCTTATGCTCGCTTCCCATGGATGTGTATCCCTCAGGCTGCGTCATATAGATCTCTTTCTTAATGTTTCCATTAAGAAATGCATTCTTCAAATCCATTTGTCATATCTCATAGTCATACCAAGCAGCTATGGCAATAAGGATTCTTATGGACTTGAACATTGCAACTGGTGAAAAGGTTTCATCATAGTCAACTCCTTGTCTTTGAGTATAAACTTTCGCCACCAATCGCGCCTTGTAGGTCAATACCTTACCATCAGGCCCAAGCTTTCTCTTGTAGATCCATTTACACCCTATTGGAACAATTCCATCGGGAGGATCTACTAAAGACCAAACTTGGTTCGTATGCATCGAATCTATTTCCGACTGCATAGCTTCAAGCCATAAATTTGAATCCGCATCAGAAATTGCTTCCTTGAAGTTTCTTGGATCACATCCAACATCGGGTTCATCTTGATCCCCTTCAAGAAGAAGACCATATCGAATAGGAGGTCTAGAAGTCCTCTCGGATCTTCTAGGTATAGGCGTGTCTATCAATGGTTCCTGAGGTGTAGGATCATTATTTTGTATTTCGGGTTCTTCTCGAATTTCTTCGAGTTCCATCATCTCGCCTTTCTTATCCAATAAGAACTCCTTCTCCAAGAAGGTGGCATTCCTTGAAACAAACACCTTTGTTTCAGCAGGATGATAGAAATAATATCCGATTGAATTCTTCGGATACCCTACAAAATAACATAAGGTGGATCGACTATCCAACTTATCTCCCACTGTCTGCTTCACGTAAGCAGGACATTCCCAAATCCTCAAGTACGAATACTTAGGAGCTTTGCCATTCCATAACTCGTATGGTGTTTTATCCACTGCTTTAGTGTGGACGTTGTTCAACAACAACACCGCCGTTTCAAGCGCATAGCCCCAAAACGAAGGTGGAAGCTCAGTGAAGCTCATCATGGATCGAACCATGTCCAACAAAGTTCGATTACGACGCTCCGATACACCATTCAGCTGTGGTGTCATAGGAGGAGTCCACTGAGAGAGAACCCCATTCTCTTTCAGATAGTCTAAAAACTCGGTACTTAAGTATTCTCCACCTCGATCCGATCAAAGTGCTTTAATACTTTTACCTAGCTTGTTTTCTACTTCAGCCTTGAATTCTTTGAACTTTTCAAATGCTTCAGACTTATATTTCATTAAATATAAATACCCATACCTTGAATAATCATCAGTAAAGGTAATGAAGTAGGTGTGGCCATATTGAGTACCAATTCTAAATGGACCACAAACGTCTGTATGGATCAAATCCAACAGATTTTGACTACGCTCAGGTTTCCCCTTAAAAGGAGATTTAGTCATTTTTCCTTTCAGGCAGGACTCACAAGTAGGTAGAGAGTTAATATCAGACATATCAAACATGCCCTCTCCCACTAGCTTGTTCATCCTCCTTGAGGAAATATGACCTAGCCTAGCATGCCAAAGGTTTGCCGGGTTTTGACTACCAATTTTCCTTTTGTTTGTTGTTACCGGTTTATCAACATAATTTATTGGAACGTCTTTTAATTTTAAGTTATATAGATCGTTTTCAAGTTGTCCATTTCCAATCAAACATTCATTCTTGTAAATATTGCAAATCCCATTCACAAAATTGCAAGAATAACCATCTTTATCAAGCATAGAAACAGAAATAATGTTTTTAATCAAATCTGGAACAAATAAAACATCTCTCAAAAGTAACTTAAAATCGTTCTGCAAAATTAAATAAACATCTCCCACAGCTTTAGCTCCAACTCTGGAACCATTTCCGAACCTTAGCTGGGTCTCACCCATTCTAAGCTTGCGACTTCTTGTCATCACCTGCAAATCATTGCAAATGTGAGATCCACATCCGTTATCCAATACCCAAGAAGTAGTGTTAAGTGAAACATTTATTTCAATATAGAACATACCCTTCGCAGTTCGCAACTGCTCTAGATATTCCTTGCAGTTACGTTTCCAATGACCGGGCTTCTTGCAGTAATGGCAAACATCCTTGGACTTTTCCATGTTTGAAGCCTTTGTCTTGTACTTCTTCTCGGGTTCGGTTTTCTTGGGTGTGGCAGAACGTTTCTTACCCTTTGTACTTGGCCCCTTCTTAACAGAAGAAGAGGAGCCCACCAAGAAAGCCGGTTTATCCTTCTTTAAAGTGGATTCATATGTTACAAGCATATTGACCATCTCTTCAAGGGAGGCCTCTATCTTGTTCATATTGAAATTCACCACAAATCCGTCAAACGAAGAAGGAAGAGATAGAAGTAATAAGTCCACGTTGAGTTCATGCTCCAACACCAAATCAAGCGTTACCAACTTCTGTATGAGCCAAATCACTCGTACCCCATGATCACGGACCGAAGTCCCTTCACGCATGCGACACGTCATTAGCTCTTTTACAGTAGCGAACCTTTCAGCTCTCGATTGAGCCCCAAAAAGTTCTTTGAGTTGTACGTGAATGTCAGCAGCATTCACGGTATCCTCAAATCGCCTCTGGAGTTCATCAGACATCGAGGCTTGCATATAGCATTTGGCCTTGATATCATGGTCCCACCATGTATCAAGTTTGGCCAACTCTTCCGGACTTATGTCAGCTGGTGCTTCCTTCGGAGGAGATTTTTCTAACACGTAGAGCATCTTCTCCGAAGTCAAGACAATCTTCAACTTACGGAACCATTCTGTATAGTTTGCGCCAGTCAGTTTATTTTGTTCGAGGATAGAGAATAGTGGATTACGCGAATTCATCTTTATGAAATACTGAAAGGAAACAGACAATTATCAGTGATTGTTTAATTAATTTACTAAGACATAAAATAGGCAAAATTTATTTTATGAATCTCACTCCCACTATTTTAACGATTTTACTACCCTCTAGTGAAAACGGGAAACTATTTTCCTTAGTGGGAACATGGAGTCCAATTGACAAACTATGGTCCCGAATAATATCAGCCAACCATAATTTTCAAAAGGTAGAGCCCAATTGCTTCCAAAGCAACCTCCACGTTTTTACCTCATGTCCAATAAGGGCCCAATAATATGACGCCGTTTATTGTGACATGTCAAGATGACCCATCAATATTAAGTTGTGATGGACGGTCGCCATGTGGATCCCCCAATAATATGAGCCGATCCCATGGGAGTTCCACCCAACTTACAACATGTGTCGATCCAATGTACAGCTTTCCGACGAACGGGCCCCCCCAATAATATGAGTCGAACCGTATCCGCGGGTAGCATCTCATACATTGATCGTTGATGGAAGGTAGGAACATTTAAACAATATTTAAATTTCCTTTATTTATCTTGATATCAATTTTAAATCATATTTAAAATGAGGGATTTTAATTTTGAAAATTTGTCTCATCATTTTAAAATTTGTATGCTTGCGGGATTCATACAATTTTGTCTAAAACATGCATACAACTATAATATCATATATTATATAGGATGATCGATTCCATTTCTAATCGACCCGTGGTTGCCAATCACGAGTCTAAGTCCAATCCTAGGTAATATGCAGGTATGCAATGCAATCCTATTACATTGAGCTTCCAATTTACATTTCTTCAGTCTTTATTGTCTGCTGGACCCACCTCCGTCTTCAAATCTTCATCTCCCACTAAGTCTAATGTATTTACAATAAATAACTATGACAAGTAGGGGATACATTTTAAGGGGTGGGAACGGGCCATAAACCAGGCCCACTTTTATTACATATGACAATTCATATTGGGCCATAAATCAGGCCCATTAATAAATCCAACAACAATAAAAACAAATGTAAATTCCTAACATACACCTACAAAATTGGTCATGGCAATCGATCATCCTTATCCAATAATATTTAATTCAAAATTAATTTATTGGATAACATGCAATAGCAATTTAAATTAAAAGGATAAAATCATATTCCATATATAAAATCTTATTTTACATACAAAATCATATTTTATCTTTTTATCAAATAAAATCATATTTTACATATAAAATCCAATTTTATACATAAAATCATATTTTACTCAATATTTCCATAAGATCATATCTTATCATCAATTGTACCAAAAATAATTAATTTCATAAAATCTGATTTAATGGATAAAATCTATAAATTTTCCAAAAATTCAAATTTATCCAAAAATCAATTTTAAAATTTTCGAACTTGAACAATTCGATCCGACGCCTCGTAGACCAATCAAAAACAATTTTCGATCGGACCAACAATAGAATTTTAACATATTAAAATTTTAATTTTTTAAAAAAATAAAATTAATTTTCACGGGCCGCTCGGGATGTTCCCGGGCTGCCCGCGCCCCAAAGGGGCTCGGGCCGGGCAGCAACGATCGCTGCCCGTGTTTTGCCCGAAATTTTTTTTTTTATTTTTAAAAAAATTTATTTTGTTTCAAAAACCGAGGCTTAAAAAATTTTTGTACAATCGATTAATTTAATCGCTTGATCTGAGCAACCTGGCTCTGATACCACTGTTGGAGAACGGCGATTAGATCAATCAGAATTGATACCCGGTGCAGCGGAAGTTTAAAATTTTATATGGAACGATTCCATAATGGGTATCAAAACTTTACGATTAAATTGTGCGTGTAAAAATTAAATAACAATTATAAATTTTACCTCCAATCTCGAATCGAGATTATGGACACCAACAGATTACTCTGCTCTTGTTGTATATCCCAGGAACTGATGGACAAACTGTTCTTCAATCAGGTCCACGAACAGAGATTTAATCCCTCTGATAGATTGCACTAGAAAATCTATCAGAAGTTTCTACGAAGAGAATTAACGAATTTGATCCGTTAAACCAGACTGCAAATTCAAAATTCACAGACTGGATTTTTCCTGAGCAGAGGGGAGGGGGCGGCCACTTTAGAAAAACAAAGCTAGGGTTTTCAAAAATATTTTGTGACCTCTGTTGTGTAATTTCTGTACTGCAATAACTTATTTATAATGTGGGCTGCTAACAGCTTAGGGCCCATTAGTCATAAGTTCAAGCCTGACAAGCAAAGCCCGCATGTTCAGAAATTAATATAAAATTCATCGTGACTCAGATTGATAAACCAATTTCACCAATGTTCACAGAAACCATTTCTGCATCTTTTAGAGTCAAGATAAATTTTCTGAATCCGAATTCAGTGGTTTCCAAAAATGCCCATCCCTATGTCATTTTAGGAAATCTTACTCCTCTACTCTTAAATAAGAAGTTCAACTTCTTTGTTCATTAAATTTAACTCTTTAAATTTAACTATCTCAACGGGGATTAAAAATCCATTACTCTGTGTGACCCTCAATGGTTCAGGGATACAGCTAGCCATGGGCTCATAACTCCTTGTGACTCGGAACAACCATTTCCGACTTGCCCATCGAATCATGGTAAGAGCGCCTAGCAACATCGCCCCATGATTCCCTAGGTATCACTAATAGTGTCTGCAAGAACCAATAGATTTTGATTAGCATACAGTACGGTCCCTTCATCCATGTATCCCGATCGAATCAACAACCATTGGTAAATCGAGAGTCGTTCGAGATTCGATAACTATGCAATACATCTTGAAGATCAAATAGTGACATCGCATGTGCTACTAAGAAACCATTTCTTAAAACACATCATGTACTCTGGCCAGAGATTCGTCACACTAATATCTCCTCAGATTGCATAGGATATCCACACTCGCAAGTATGTGGTGAATCCTTGACAACAAAGCATCGACTCCTATATGTGTCAT